>NW_014333216.1:1064845-1066225 GCF_000341935.2 Cephus cinctus | reverse complement strand
GGGGGGCTCAGGGGTTCCTGCGGTTATTAATCAACAACAATGGGTTCTTTTTAAGCGGCCCGCCCGGAGCCACCGAGAGCTCTGGGCTCGGCGGATGATTCCCTGGCTCCTCGGTTAAAGTTTTACTAAATCATACGATGACTGGCTGACATTCCTTATCGCCTACCTAGCAACACTAGCCTTCGGAGAGGGAGGAAGGAAGAGAGAGAGAGAGAGAGAGAGAGAGAGAGAGAGAGAGAGGCATGTAAAACGGATAAAGAGAAAATTTCGAAAAACAGATATAAAGGAGTCAGGGCCAATCGATATTGCGCTTTCAACCCTCTTATTAGAGGGTTGCTTCTTATTAATGGACAGCACGACTGCTTATACAGTGTGTATATGCGTATATATATATTTAAGGGTGGTTTAGACAATTTGCCAGTAGATTAGATTCTCAAGATAGAACGACAGACTTCGGGGAACTGGATGGCAGTGACAATTCTCTTCGTTCGTCCTGTGGTTATTAACCACGAGGCACGTATAGATATATCTTTTTAATCGCTCTTTTTCCCTCGCAATATCTTATCTATAGAAATGGTGCGCGAGTCGTTGGCGTCGCAAAGTGCGAGCGTGACGTCCGGCAATTTTCGTGGCGGGCCGTTGAACCAAATTTAGGCAGTTTGCAAGTAGGATGAGGGATGCCGATACTTATGGCTCGGTCGACAGAGAAGAAGGGGTCATGCGAGTAGGAGGAGAATAGGAGAAAAGGAAGGATAGGGATAGAGAGGGAGGAGGAGAGACAGAGAAGATCGATGTGAGGTCATACGAAATAGCTGAATGGATTTCACGAGACTTCTAGGTCGGGCGACATTGCGACGGCAGTAAATGGCAAAAACAGGCGCCGACCCGGTTCCTCCTTAATACTTTTTCTTGATCTGCTCAACAGAACTCGGGCGGCGAATCCATACGAAGTTAACGTCACTCGCCCGATATCAAGAAGACACACGAATACGCTCGACCCACGATTGAGGCAGGTTAAAGTGACGGACGACGAAGTGGGAGGTTCGTGGCAAAATTTTTCATTGACATTTCTTTGTGTCCAACGGTAACGCGTAGTAAAACGATGTAAAGTCATTCGTGACATTTGGCCACTGGGTAATTTGGCTACGGGAGATCCCAGCATCGAACACGTGTTACCATCCGTCACTTAGCTATTTTTTACTCGTCGATCGACTACAGTTTACAATGTTTCTATAGACCCGCGTAACGAGCTCACGTTCGATCCTTCGTATTGCTCAATAGCCCCCTTCCTACCGTGCACGCAGCTGTTTCGTGTATACGGGAACAAGCGTGACGACTTCCGGTGTCTATTGGCAAAACGCAAAGCCTCCCCCCCCCCCG
>NW_014333216.1:1059110-1064781 GCF_000341935.2 Cephus cinctus | reverse complement strand
AAACCCCCCCCCCCCCCCGATGATCTTCGCAAACAAACGTTCTCCGTCAAGAGCGAGTTATTTGAGTGTGCTTAGAATTTTTCAAGTCTGCTATATCTGCCGCGCGTGCGAGAGAGACGGACTCATTGGCGCTCGCCTGCGTTAGACAAGGAAGGATGTACCCGATCCTCCAATATAATCGCCCAGTGGGTATTGCTCTTTCTCGAGTTGTCTGCGGTTTCATCCTATAGCTTCGGTCGGTCGTAATGTTTAAATGACTTGAGATATCGGAACGACGAGAATTTATCAATTTCTCCGAAAAAAATTAATTCCACGGTACGACACTCTTAAGGAAATTTCTGATATTCGATATCGTTTTAAAGCCATGACTAACTCGAACTGGCAACCCATATGGCATATGCGTCACATTCGAAAAAAGGATTGAACACATTTGTCTCGGGGCCAACAGTATATACTATATTGGTCTCTGTATTTTGTACGTGATCTATATAAAAAAAAAAGTCCCTAATGAGATCTAAAAAAGGATATCCTCGTCGCATATCTTCACGAAATTCATCCACGTACATTCACAAGTCTGTATGTACACGAGTTATATAGGTTATACGGAATTGATAATGATCCCCGAATAAAAAAAGCATATCAGACAGACCCTCGACAGAGACCAAAGATACATTACGTTTCGCGCGACAGTAAAATCCCGCTTGTATGACATGCCATCCGAAAGATTAAAGGAAAGACCTTTCCTCTTTATAAAATCCTGCCTAATTCCATCCCTACCAAGTTCATCCGAGCCCTTGGAGCCACTGGGGTAGCCGTCGAGTAGCGCCATGCGAAGATTGCACGAGTAGCTCCGTACTCCGCTGCTGAAGAGAGACAGGTAGTGGAAAAGCGAGTCATCGGAGAGGGACAGCAAGCTCAGGACGGTGCAGTCGATAGGACGCCGGCGAGCGCCTAGACGCCAGAGAGTCTGGCAACGAGCGAGGAATGGGCGCCGGGACGTCGCCGTTTGGGCTCCAAGCTTTTCGCGAATATCTATACCTATACTGTATGCTGTCAGGACTAGAAAGAGGTACGTAAGTATATATGCTTATGTGTCTACATGCATGTACGTACAACCCACTACCTGCTTTTCTCTGTTTTTCATTTTATGCTTTTTCTCTCTCCCCCTCTCCCTGCACCCTGTATATACATCTATCTCTCTCGCTCTTCCTGAGAATTCTTTCTGGATTCTCTATACTCTGCGTGCCTTCCTAACATTTGCCTAGACGTCCTGGTGTCCCGTTCCGGAGCCTCATTGGTCAGCGTGGCACAGCTGCGATTTACTTGGACAAGTACCCAGTGCCTATGGACACTCCGTAAACCTCTCTTACGCTACAGTGTATATATATATATATATATATATAGATGTATTACAAGATGCATAATATACTACAGAGACTCACTCTCCGATACGCTCTCCGTTCCAGCAGTGCTTATCGGGATACTCCTCGCAGATGGTGTCTGCCAGGTTACCGTAGAAGGTGCGTGATCGCTCGACACTAGCAAGGAAGTTACCTAGCTGCACGTGCAGCTGATTGGGCGGCGTCCTGGGTGTGAAGGGTGACGGTAGCGTGGACGCGTCGACGACGGTCAACGTCGCGGCGCTGCTGTCATCCGAATTTGTCGTCGTGACAGCCGAATTAAGTTCCGCACGGCCGCATGCCGTTCGCACCTGAAACACGCACATTATCGCCAGATAAGAGAAATGTTTGCGTACATGTGATACGAACGAGGCATAAACATATGTTAGATATACAGATGTATGTTTATATGTACATAAACATCTTTTTTTTAAATATTCTTATCACAGTTTGTGGAAATACCTAGTATAGATACTGGGATATTACGTGTAACAAGAAGACGCATGGTTCTCACAATTGGAGCTCAGCGATACATACTAACGTAACGAAGTACCAATTTACGCCGAGGCACTGATAAGAAAATAACCCCCTTTACGTATTTGTACGAGCCGGCTTGCCAGCGAGCCAGGACAGGCGGTATGAAATTATTTAATTAAGATAAGCCTACGCAGGATACAAGACGCATGCGTGTACAAACGCTGAGAATTTAGCCCCGGCTAATGACAATAAACGGCAATTAAAAAGGGAGTCGTGAGAGGACGAAGCGTGATACGAGATTTTTCTCTTTCTTTTTTTCTCACTCGTTCGTTCTACCTCTATTCCTTTTCTCCTCTCTCTCTCTCTCTCTCTCTCTCTCTTTCACACTACAGCCAGGGAATCGCTGCTATCTTCATTATCGACAATTTATCGCTCGCTAACAATAAGTAGTATCAGCCCCTGTCCGATACCATCCAACCGGACACAAAGAGCACTCTCCGAGCCATTCTCTAGGCATCCATCGGAAGTTCAAAACACTTTTCCGTGTATTGATTGTAACCAGGTAGTACGTCGTAGTTACTGACTACCGTCCCCGAGGGTAATAGCCCCCATGTCTGGCCGGCTCTACCGCATGAAGAGTCAGAGTGGGTATCGCGATACCTGATTGTCGCTATACCATAGGAAATCTTACGTTATCCCCGTTGTAACATAATGCTATAGAATGACTGGATACCCCCTTTGGGGGGACGCAGAGTGTTCCTGGTGCGAGGGCCGGTGCACGTTGGCACTATTATATACATTAGCGGCTGAGGAGAGTGTGCGGCGCTGCCGTGACTCAGCGGCATCAACGGCTGCAGAAATCGAAGCTGCAGCAGGTCGTGGAGACCTGGACGATTCTTGGGTCGTTGGTTGGTTGAAAGAAAAATTATCGCTCTGGCAACGAGGCGTTTGCGGTGGTATAGTGTTGACGTTAGGAGGAGGCGATGCTTATGGGAGTGCTGATGATCGGCGCTGGTCTCAGGCTGACAGTGGTGGTAAAAGAGCGTCGGGACGCTGGCTGATCCCGATATAGAACGTAAGGCGGCGACAGCCCGATTACTCACGGGATCAAAGTTCAGCCGTTATTACTTGTGCGGATACATGCACTGGAAGTCTGATGGTAATCGTCCTGAAGGAAGCGAACGTAGACTGGATTAGATTTTATAAGCAGAATCATTATTGGCACGAGGAGTATCGCTTACTTTTCGTTGACCAACGTTGTACCCAGTTCGACTGGTGCTGGATCTCACCAGCTTCGGGACCTGGTGCTGAATTCATTCGCTGGGTCGTTAAGTCAGGGTCGAGGTACTCTGCAAGGAGGTGGCCCTAACCTGAAGAGCCAAGAGAAGGCAGGAGAGTCCACCGCCGGCGCGCCCATCGCATTCCTCGCATCCTTCTCAGGGGGCCACCTCGGCCTTCTTCTTCGACTTCTTTGACTTGAGCCGACTCCTTGCCTCGCCTGAATACTCCGGGTCCTGGGCTCTATTTGCATGGCGCTATACAATGACGGCGTGTCCCACGCGTTTTGAAATTCCACAGGAATTTTATTTGAATGCCGGACGAGGAAGGGAAAAAAAAAAGAAAGAAAGAAAAGTAGTTCCACAATGATATCCAATGACTTTCAAATCGAACACCCGCTTCTTTTTATCCGGATAGAAGACGGGGGGAAGAGTACTGCGGCATCGTCGTATATGAAATACTCGAAAAATTCCATAAATTAAATATCCATCTGATCGCATCTTGCCCGCCAGCAACCAGTAGATTACGGTACTGGTAGCCCATAGAGCCGTTGCTGCTGCCTGGTTGCCCGTAAAAATGCTGGCGCTCAGCTCGTCAATGCATCCAGTCACATGGCAACAGCAATCTCTCTCGCCCTCTCTCGTCCCTCCCATTCAACTATTCTGTATTCCATGTTTGTCCCTCTCTTCTCAGAGGACTCTGAGGCCGCGCTGGGTTGACTCACAGAGAACGGAGTTGGGACCCGATGCGTGCGAGCTTCGTTCAGGTATAACAGGTTCGTCTGGACTCCCTTTGGAGAGAGCTTCTCTCTCTCTTTCTCTCTCTCTCGCCATACACTCGCGCTCCCTCTCACTCGGTTACTCAGCATCCAGATTAGCTCTTCACCCTCGTGAAGGCTGTATGACTGAAAAATTAGGATCTCCGGAATGTCCTTGACTATATTTATTAGGATACTTAAAAACATAATCACACGGCTCGTCGAATCGGCGATCCTAAACACTAAGACGGATATATATATATATGTATAACGGTGCGAATTCACAGTGTGAACGATGCTTAATCCTCCTCGACCAACTCCCCCACCGGTGCCGTTTCTTCCTATCTCTGGCACTTGCACCGCTCTCAGTGCGAGAACAGTCAAGAGAGAGAGAGAGAGAGAGAGAGGGAGAGAGAGAGAGAGAGAGAGAGAGAGAGAGAGAGAGAGAGAGAGAGAGAGAGAGAGAGAGAGAGAGAAGTCGAACTGCATCGGCAAACGAATGCCAAATGCCAAGCGTCAAACGTGTAGACAACAGCGTCAAAATCGAGGGACCGTCAAGATCTTTATATAAATGACCAATGAACGACGAAATTCGCAGGAGAGAATACGTAGCAAGTAATTTCAGAGCCTCTGCCGTTGCTGTCATTGGACCCGTTTGATATATAGTATGATGTATCATATACATAGAGGAGGCGTGCACAGATTCCTATGCCGTCCAGATGGAGAAACAGATATAGATATACAAATGGGAATGCTAGATAGACGTAAAGATAGAGAAATATGGCAGCGGCGTTACCTCGGTCACGGGGGTCATTGATTCTAAGCGGCATTGTGCCAATATTTCTTTTGAACGTGCGTCCCTTGTGTTTTAGTAGCGCGTTGGAAATGCTGGATGAGTATATTGACCGCGTAGGAGGCTGGATCAGCGCCAGAGCGTGGCTGCCATTCGTTGAGTTTGTGTATCCGGGAGAAAAGCCAGGAGGCCGTTCGCGAAGAGGAGTACAGGGCAGCCGTCACGGTGGCTACGTAGAGAGACGTCGGCCACGGGAGTAAGGACAGGCTTGGTTACATTGAGCTTGTCCTTGGGACGATCGATCTTGGCTCGGAATTCCCACTGCGGTCTTACGGCGACACACCGAGGGAATTATTCGCCTTTGGTACAGTTGGAAACTCTGCCGGAAGGATACGTGGCGACACGTGTAGACGAGGGACTTACTTCTGGACTTGGACGTGTACGAAGAGCGAGATTAACTGTTGGAATGAGAATGAAACTAGAAGAGGAGAGTACAAATCGAACGAGAGCGAGAGAAAGAGATAGCGAGACCTAAGTGATCCGACCGAATTCCTGGGTATAATTTTATCGGATCTTGAGCGTGGTGACGTGGAGGGTGGTACTCCCGCGTTCTTTTATTCTTGTTCTGTCTGTTTGCAATGGCCGCGAGAGAGGATGCTGCGTGGAGCTGAGAAACAAGACGAGACGTAAGAGACTTAAAGAGAGAGAGAGAGAGAGAGAGAGCAAGAAAGACAGTGTGTGTGTTAAAGCGGTAGAGGGAGAGCTTGTGGCAAAGAGAATGCGACGTGAAGAAGAGGCGCATGGTAACGGGCGACGTAGCACGGATGGTATGGATGGCGAGGATGGCGAAGATGCCTTGATAGCCTCTGCATTCCCGAGGTTCGTAACATGCAAAACCACAGCAGCGCCCTTAGAGCGAACGAGTCTTCGACCTGAGTCACTCATGCCGCCGCCCCCCCCCCCCCC
>NW_014333216.1:1054545-1059041 GCF_000341935.2 Cephus cinctus | reverse complement strand
CCATTCCGATTCGGTCATCCCCCGATGGATACGTAAATACAAGCTGAGCTCCCCTCCGCGAGGGTAAATCCCTGAACACGGATTCCTGAGGCTCCTGGTGACTCGACAGGAACGCTAACGAGAAATTCCGCATAAACGAAGCGTGAGTCTCATTCGCGCGGACAACCGAAGATCAGGAAATCCAACGGGGAAAAATGGGGTCCTGGTCACTGGGTCCACGATGACGGATAAGCATAATAAGATCCACCCGGGAGTCCGCACGCCTAAAGACACCCAAGGCAAATATGTTAACGATCCCTTTGCAAGAAGACTACCCGCCGGCAAAACCAGGGAGCAAAGGCTATTTGGAATGCATAGGAAGTGAGAAAGCGATACCCGAGGAGCATGGGTCGGGGGAGCGACGTCCCTCTCTCTCTCTCTCTCTCTCTATATCTCTCTTTGTCTCTCTCTCTCTCTCTCTCGCCGTTACTCTTCAAGAAGGAATTATTAGGACTATCTTGAAAGGGCGAGAGGCCTCGCAGGACCCTGGACCCCCTGCCGTGTACCAAGCAGCGCACAGGTACGAACAGGTACGAGCCGGTAGGCGCCTGCAAAAAGCAGTTGGCATCATGCTCCTCGAGGGACCCTTTGTTCCCTTACATACCATATAGTATGTATGTTGCTGCTGTGGTGCTATGGGATTGGTATGCCTTCTATTGCGGTCTATATGTATAGCTATGGACGAAGGACCGACCGGTCTCAACTTGTTTCTGGACGGTTCTCGGGCCCTGCGAAATTTTTAATTGCACCTCGCGCCGGCGTCCTCGCCAAAGATAGATTGATCATTGGAACAGCCTCCTCTGGCACGCTTCTCTTATGCCTAGGTGCCACATGCACTCGTAGTAGATATACAGAACCATTCGAGCTCAAACTCACCGGAGCGAGAGCGATTTCAAAGCCGATCACTTGACAGCTGTCAAATCTGACACCTCGGCCGAATGGATCTGTAGGCGTCGTGTATACAGGTATTTCCAAGTGATTCAACAATTACTGACCTTCTCCTCCAACGCTGGACCGTCCTCCATGGCGTGCATTATCGCATCAGAGATGTGTGTGTCCAGCTGTCTCATGGCCCTCTCAGTGTTTAGTTCCAGAACGTTGGTAGGACCATCCACAGCCGCTACAAGACGTTCCACGATGTAGACGTAGCCCGACCAGGCGGGGTCCATTTCGGATGCTGGTTGAGTCAGACACCCTCTGTATAAATGAGAATATTATACTGATCTTGTTATTCTCATGGGGATTCGATACCTCCTAGCTCTTCAGAATGCATATATATATATATTATCATAGGCACCTCATTACGTTGGTGCACAGACTGTGGCAGGGTTCGACCTCCTCAGTGATACCTTTACACTTAGGACAGTACGTCATCTTCATAAGAGCGTCGTTGCAGGCTTCCTGATGAAGACGGGATCCAGAAAACAGCACGGTGTCCGTCTTATCCAAGACCGTTTTACCGAGATCCAATGCCTGTATCAGTACACGGGTGGCCTCGAGACTCTTCGCCATAGACGCTGATATCTGATCAGGAATATCACCGAACGGCTTGATCCTATCGACAATTTCATATAGACAGCTCTTGAACTTCGGACTGAAGTCTTGCTGATGCGGATTCACCGCGTGATGATAAGCTATGGGGAAGAGCTTCGTGAAGAACTCGGAAAAACGTTCCTTCAGCATCGACCTGGTGAGCGGTTGTTCCAGGTTTACAGGGGTATTACTAGGCGCTACGTAGTCTATCATCGCCTGGTAGAGGGCCTTGATGGACGGTCTGCTCTGAACAGCCATGGACCGGTACACTTGGTTGAAAAGATTCAGCGTCTTGTTTTCCGATTGTCTGGCCAATGACGTCATGGAGTCTGCAGACAAAAAAAATATATATATAAATCTCAAGCCAACGAGAGTTTGGTTCTCTAGCGACTATGAGTCGCACGACCGGAAGTCGTTCGGAGTCCCTATGAAAGGCTAACGAGATGATAATAATTCAGACTGTACCAGAGGCACCACGGGATGTCAGTATTCCAGGTGATGACGGGTATAGAACCTGCTGGTCTCCATTGAGCTTAATGCGATCAGAATTCTATAAAGAGGCGAAGCACGTTCCTGTTAGGCCATATGACGTTATCCGACTTGCTCTCGTATTGCCACAAGAAATATCCAAGAGCGAGACTCAGGATTGTCCGAGTTACCCAGTTTTCTGTTAGTACCCACCGGGTGTACCATGGATACCCCGATACTGGTATTACAGGTGGAACTGGTGGGATTGGCAAGAGCGAAAAGACCGGAAAGCGCCGTGAAAACGGGACTCCGTGTCTTCCTGAGATCGGACAAGCGAACTGGTCTCACTGGGTCACGGTATCGTTATCGGTGTTATACGTCTCGTTAAACATGGACCAGTGAGTTACACCAGGTAAAACGACGTGGGCTGTACCCCCTGGATAATTTTCAAAGTACACGACGGTCACCAAAAAAAATTCAGAAAATCTTTCATGTCGCTAGAAAGCATTCTCTCCTTTCACAATGAAGACGGTACTCCTCTACGAGTTCATCCTGAATGGAGAACCGTAAGGTTATGTACGTTTTCTCACACTTACTCGCGTCGACGCACACGGAAACACGAGGGAAGATGAGCATGGTCCGAGGAACATTTTCAGGACCAATTTACTCCAGAATCCCAAAAGGGATCCCATTGAGGTAAGAAGATTTTTGGTAAAATGACGAAGCGAGAAGATGTGTATATATATATATATATATACATATATATACACCTAATAGTATCTAAGAGCATACGATGAAAGAAAAGGGGCCGAAGCGTGAGCAGAGATCGAGGGACAAAAAAAAAGAGAGAAATAATCCGAAAAAAAAGGGGGAGCAGACTACGGTAGATGCTTTTCTCACTATTTTTCACGGTGTATATATCCATTCTAGTAATTCTCCCTGTATAAGGATATCGAGGAATTCCAGAGGGATTCACCGAGAAGGTTATAGTCCCTCACGATGTCGAAGGTGTCGTCGCGGTTATATACCACCCTCCGCAGGGTTCCCACCCGTAGTTAGGTACCTGGAGGAGGTAGCGCGAGGCCCGGAATCGTCTGGGTCCCGAAGCTTCTGCATTCCACAGCGGTCATTTTATTTTAGCGCCACCGTGTGTGGGAGAGAGAGGACCCTGCAGCAGACGGTGTACAGACGCTACGTGGTATGGATGTGTGGGACGTGTTTCTTCGGTCGAACGGTCTTGTTGGTGCTGGTGATGGTTATGGTGGTTGTGCCGATGCCGTCAGCGATGGTGGTGGTTATGGCGAGAGAAGGATAAGGTGAGAGGGATGTAAAAGGTACGTGGGAACTGTACCACGCTGAGGCCCGGCAGGGCCGCACACGCTCGGCGTTCTTCGACTCCGTAGGGATAAAAAGTATAATTAAGTTTCGGTGGAGGGAGGGAGAGAGAGAGAGAGAGTGAGAGAAGGAGGGGGGAAATAAAGAAAAAAGGAAAAATGAAAACGTACAAGAGGACTACGGAGTGAGGTAGAAAGGGAGAGGGAGGGAGAGAGAGAGAGAGAGAGAGAGAGAGAGAGAGAGAGAGAGAGAGAGAGAGAGAGAGAGGAAAATGGTGGACAGGGCCCAACTGAAAGCGTGCACAGACCTGGCCGAGTCGATAAGCGGAAGGAATAGAGCCACCACGAGCACGCGAGCTAAACGAGCCTAAACATTTGTTAAGCGCGGAATTTGTGGGAAGCTATTGCACAGCAGCTATCTTTGGCATCCGTGAGTGTACTTCCCACCACGCTGCTATTACCCGCGGAAATCCTTCGTTCTGATTGGTCCCACTTAAATGTTTCTCATTTAAAAACTATTGCGAATTTTGGCAAATGGTTTGCGAGAGGGTACTCAAGGGACCTCCAGCCATCGCGCACTTTCCGGTCCAAAAGTAGTTCTGGGACACCCTGTATATATATATATATCTCTAGGCATCCTCAGCCATCTCAAACGTTATTCAGGTCTATTGAGACGGCCACTACACTCCATTCAATGGCTGCGTCTTCTTTGCCAGAGTTATACCAGACAGACGAACTCTCGCGACGATTACCTGTACGATTATCGCGCGCCTCGGTTCAAATACCCTGACGTCACGGCGCACGTGTTCTCAACCACGCTCTTCTGCATTCCTATTTCCTTAGTCCCCATCACACTTCCAAGCAGCAAATAGCCATTCAAAGAATGGCTAACCGCATCAACGCTCGTAGCTGACTTTTACCATATTGCTCGAGCGATATTGTAAATGACTTCCCTTTCCTGCCGGTACGTCCATCCAGACGTGCCTTAATCCGTAGATGTCTTTCATGCTCGCCATAGACTAAGCAAAGAGAGGCGAAACACGACGCAATAATATATGCACCGTACACGTGCACATGTATTATATTCTCTCTCTCTCTCTCTCTCTCTCTCTCTCCCCCCCC
>NW_014333216.1:1049917-1054423 GCF_000341935.2 Cephus cinctus | reverse complement strand
CCCCCCTCTCTCTCTCTCTCTCTCTCATCACGAAGACAAGTCAGTCTACAGCCACTGCCTCATACAGCTCAACAGCCCGCGAATACGTGACACTTGATCGCGCATCGCCATAGGCCGTACCCGAGTACTCGCAGCCACTCCCGACCCATGCATACGACCATCTACATAAATGCACACACTCTGTGCATACTGTATACAGGGCGTACCAGACAATTCAGCTATCTCACGACAAAGCAAATGCCCTCTCGAGATGTTGAAGAAAAAGAAGAGTCTAAAGAGGAATAAAAAAAAAAAAACGAACGACCCAATTAAATTACCACGTAATTAACCTCAATGGCTCTCGAGTACTTTTTTTTGTCCTTCTTCCTCAAGGATCCAATACCGACTCGAGTGTGTCTCTCTACGCCACAACTACAGACCGAATAACAAAGATGGATCCAGCACGCGCAAGAGACAGTACCGACCGCACAGCATAGCGCATATAGCTCTTCTCTAATCAGTCGACTTTAAACCGTCCGTATGACGTGCTGCACAGCCTATACATCGGATTAGTCGTCGAGCAGTCTGCCTGCGTATTCGTGGCGTTCTCTGCGGTCTGCACGTTCACTCGCAAGTCGAAGCCAACGTTTTACAGCCCTGCTTACCAGGAACGGCCAGAAGCGACATACAGGCACGTAAGAATGATTCGCAGTCATCGCAATGGCAATCTGTCGTCTCGCGATACCAAACTCGGATAACGCTCGGGATATCCAATTGCGACTTTACAAGATGAGAGGCTGCTCCCCTTTCGCGATAGCGTCGACGAGCGCATTCGCACGGTATTAAAATAGACACGCGTATCTCCCTGTACGTGGATCCACACGCGTCTGGCAACTAATCGCGGGGAAAGCCACACGGCGGGATGTTTTCGTAAAATTTGTGCGATACATCGAAGCCACGGGGATCACCGGGATTTCGTGTTTCCGTCGTGACCAGCGAGTCACGGGGCTTCTGTGTCTACGTTCGACGAACGTCACCGTCTCGTTCCACGATGGCCCGAGTTACGGGACGCTTCGGACATCGTCGTGCTCGATTGACGGGGTGACGAGATCCGTCGAGGATCTCGGAGAAAGAGAAGACGAAAAAATATATACATACACTACGGAATGACTGCGAGAGGAAGAAACGGTACGGAGTATTTATATAGTCATGCAAATTATTCATCGTACCTCGAAGATTTCGCCAAAGCAAGGGAGAGGACAGGGGGAGGAACTGGGTCGCGGACGAGCGCTCTATTTTTAATAGAGTCTTCAGAGAAGAGCGTTACAACAGCTCGAGCGTAGACACCCACCGCCGCTTCGTACAGTTACCGACCATCCATCTCTTGGATCTGGACGGTCAGACTGACGAGGAAGCGTGCCAGGTTCGTCTCTAGGAACTGTCGGTCTGAACCAGACTGCTGGGTAATCGTATAGAGTTCTCGGGCATATATATATGTATATATTAGACGCATTCACGTAACCCTCGTAGAGACGTGCGTATAGGTAGAACGTACCGGAAGGAAGAGACGCGGAAGGGGCTCTTCCCCAAGGTCCATTATCGACGGTCCAGGTTATAGTGGGGTATCGTATCGGCCGCGTTCGGCTCGAGTGTTTTTGAGTGCTCCGATAGAACGAGTGTGTACGTGCCGGTGGGTATAATGTATACAGAGCCAAGGAGAATGAGTGAGTGAGTGAACGTTCCCTCTTGAAGCTCTGAGGATTGGCTCGTACTCTATCTCCACTCCGCGGGAGAGGTTCAAGAGTTTTTAGCGATGGCGAGAGAGAGAGAGAGAGAGAGAGAGACGTCGAGTACAAAAAAAAAAAGAAAAAAAAAGAAAAAGAGAGAATAGAAGAAAACAAGTGTAGGACGTTGAGTTTGTCGTTCGGCCACCAGGATGCGACTTCCCCTGGTCAAGACACCCGATGACAGGCTCACTGGTCACATAGAGCCCTGTTTGTAGAGAGCGCGTTAGACACAGCCACGAGTACACACTGTATAATACCATCCCGGGTGTCCTCGGACATCGTCGCCGAGTCATTGGACCCAGAAACGCGTTAAAGGTTTAATAGAGCAGCAAACGCGTTCCGCTCTGGCGATAATGCTCTGTCTCATTTTCAAGTTGAGTCTCGCGACGTTATACCTATACCAAACGAACGTCGGCATTGCTAATAAGCATAGAAGTCAGAAGCATGACGAGTGACGTTCTTGTATTCGATAAGGGGACCGTTCGAGGATAATGTCAATCGGCTACGATGCAGAGGTATACCGCACGTAAATGTCAAACTTCTTTAGAAAATGAAGTTCAGTCACTCGCCCGACTTCTTGCTCGCCACTTATTGCGTTATGGGATCAATAAGCATTGCGGTTGTCTGCTATTGAAAGAAAAGATAGACAGAGAGAGAGAGAGAGAGAGAGAGAGGGGGGGGCAGAGAGAAAGAACAAAGAGACGCAGAGCTCCCGTCCTCGAATACTAATCATAACTGAACGCAGTGTCGTTCAAGGAGTCCGCAGACTCCTCGATTGAAGCATCGAGAAGACTCGCTGTGTAATTCATCGGGAGACGTGCTCCGTCGCGAAACGTTGGCATTCAGGTATCGTCCGCCATCTTCTTCGTACGTCTTTAGCGCTGTACCAGAGTGGAGTAAGGACGCGTAAGCCAAACAAACAAGAGTGACAGTGCTCGTGTCCAATGCACAATCCGATCTGAGTGTCAAGCAGTCGCAGCCGAAGGATCCCTGAACTTCCGTCGGGAGTAGCGACTGCGAGGCGAATGCTCGTCGATCCTCGTAGAATCTATAGCTAGACGAGGATAGGCTCCGAGGTGAACAGAGTTGGTCAATAGGAAATCCATTTATTGTGTAGCAATCGTTGGCTCGTTTCTCATCCGACAATTGGATTAAGATTCGCAAGACCTGACTCGTCTGCATCGTTGTTATCGTTTCCACGCTGGAAACGGATCGGATTCCACGCTGCTGAAATTCTCACTCGTCGGCTATGCATATCGGCCGGTTTATACGAAGTTTCACGATTTCATCCGCACGTTTATCCGGGTACGGTATCGTGTTCAAAGTATGGCAAGTTTCGATGAGCACGAGGTACGTGTTGCGGGTAGAGTATCGTCGACGGGATTTCGGTACCGTGCTGTACTGTGCACTCGTTTCTACTGGGCTCCGAGAGTCAGAAACCGCACGGGTCGTATCGCCTAATATAGCAATGAGGAGTTGCACTGAGAGATGCATCCTCGAATATGCTTGCATTGAATTTCGGGGGAGTTGCAGTACCGACGTATACGAGTACGTGTTACGTTAGGCCAGTGATGCCGAACGTGTCCATATACGGCGAGATGCCGCCGAGAAAGCTAACCGGCACGACGTCCTCCTCCTCCTGCTTCTCCGTCTCCTTGGCTTTGTAGGACCCGACCTGGACCTGCAGTACGAAACTGGTAGGTGCACTTCACCAATACGTGCATCGGATATTGATCAACCCGTGGATAGGACGTGTGTCTGTATGTATCGGAGAATTTGGAGGACGTGGGAACAGGAGGAAGTGGTGCCTACGGATATAAGAATACCATGGAGGTTATGCAAGGAGGATAGGTAGATAGCAATGCCAAAGAGGGAATGACGTGCCGATATTACTTTTGGCAAGCGTGCGAAAATCACTTGTGGTTATGTGTACCAGAAGAAGAGGTCCCGGAGCCAGTAAAGTTTTTACGTGGACTGGTGGGAGACCTTTTGCCATACGATGATGGAGACGACCATGGTTATTCTTGAACTGACATTCTATTTCTCTCTCTCTCTCTCTCTCTCTCTCTCTCTCTCTCTCTTTATCTCTTGCATTCCTATTTCTTTCGTTTATCACCGCTCTCTCTTCATTCGTCCTGAAGTTTCTGTGTATCCTTTCTTCTCTCTCTCTCTCTCTCTCTCTCTCTCTCTCTCTGTTTCACTCTTGGGAACTGTACACTCTGCTTCAAGAGGTATTGGAGGAGAGTTCTCAAGATAAATTGGAGCAACGGCAAAGAGAACAGGTAACGTCGTCGCGAGTCACCGCGACGCCTCCCGTTGGGCTGACCGACGCCTTCTATTCTTATACTTTGAAGGGTCGTGGCGCGCGATTGCGAGGGAGAACGAGAACGAAGAAGAGAATGCCTGTAGAGAGGAAGTGAGTGAGTGAGAGAGGGATGGAGTGTGAGACGGAGAGAAAGAGAACGATAGAGAATAAGTATTGGAGCGTAAGAGGAAAAACGTAAGAGTTTGCCCGAATTAGAAAGATCTATTTCTATTTATCTTTACGAACTCTCTCTCTCTCTCTCTCTCTCTCTCTCTCTCTCTTTTTCTTCTCAGAGCGTACCTTCGCTCTGATCCCTCTCTCGTCCGATGTCCAAAAGTGAAAAAGATTCAATTGTGCTCCTCTCTCCTTTTACACGCGTGTACGCATTATACACCATATAACCATCTCGTATGGCTCTTGCCCCCCCCCCCCCCC
>NW_014333216.1:919582-1049789 GCF_000341935.2 Cephus cinctus | reverse complement strand
CCCCCAGGACAGGAGAACCACGTAAGAATAAATGAAGAAAATCAAGGAGCAAAAGAAAAGTACAAGGACTCACCCCTCAAGGCGTCCGCAGTGATGGCGAGTAAACCCTGATGGCTTCTACTGTGATGATGTATCTGGTAGTGAAAATCCGACCTAGCCTGCTGTTTGATCCGCTCCTCGGTCTGTGGGTCGCAGCAGTTGCCGCCGCAGATTGCTAGAAAAGAAAAGAAAAATTATAAAAACAAAAGGTTATTGGTAGGGCCTAGTTTATTACAGAAGAAAATTATCGGCCACCGTGTAGAAAATGAAGTAAGAGAAAGATATGTACGTACGGATTACAGACACATGGTATCTGACATATGTATACCGCTGATACATAACCTCGAAGATCCTTGAACCTAATACATAAATACAAGGATACCACGGGACGAGCTGTGACATTCGTTAGATTTATTTGACTTGTACCTAATACAGGAATTACGTTACGGATCATTAGGTTAAGTCCTGCTTCTCTCCCTACGACTCGAACTCGCTGACACTAACTCTCGCTCTCTACGACGCACATCCCGGATGGAGGTGAAGGTCGCGTTAGGGTAACTCATAGGTGCTACACATATTACAACGTGACATGCTACAACAGCTTGATATTTTCTAGTCGGTGTTAAAGTCTAACGCCACGAGGAAACAACGAGAAAGAAACAATTACTCGAAACGATCTGTCATACCGGCCAACAGTCAGCCGCCATATTGTTTCGTAATACCCAGACACGACTAGAAGCAAAAAGAGTGAAAATAAATTCACAAATAATCCAAGTCAAATTTAGTACCAAATAATACCTATAGCCAATCTCGGCACGAGGGTAAGTACGCCAGTCCTCGTATTCTGGGAAGGCCAGTGTACAAGGTAAATAAATTATTATTTCGGTAACGGCAACGGCCTGTACAACTTTAAGACGCCTTGGTTAATATCATGGCGCTGCTTCCTCGGTGGGAGATATGTAAACACACCTTGTCGGCGGTACTTCCGATTCTCAAACGCCAATAAACCACGTCGTATTACAGGCTGCATCGTATGCAGAGGGAAAGAGAAAAATTGTCTTCGGGAGTGGCATATGGCCATACATGGCCAATGTAGAACGCATGCCAATATATGTATATACGAACAAGAGGAAGTCATAGCAGGATGTAGGCGCTACGATGAGAAAGGATATTGTAAATCATCGAGAAAGAAAGAAAAATATATTAACTATCTTGTAAGTATGTACCTTGTATCGTAGGCACCTTAACGTACCAGTACTAGTATCTACTATTCTCTTCACCATGCTGGTCTTATGCTATCTTACCAAGTTAACATGAGTGCGTATTAATCCACGCGTCACTTATCGGTTCCTATCGCGGCCCCGGTTTCTATACACGTGTATCGTGTCTCCCTAGGTACGTCAGTACGTGTTCCTCGCTCAGGAGGTACGTGCACGGAATAGCATAGAGAATATTCAACGTACGCCTAAGTCCAGCAGAGAAACTTATCCGTATCCCTATAACGGCCATTTTCAAAAGAAAACTTCGAGATACATACGCAATACACCCTTAGCAATTCATATTCACTTGATTACTGTGGAATCTGTCTAGTATCTATGCTAACGCCCGCGTGGAATAAGGTGACAGGCCTATCGAAATCGGAGTATAAAAGAGAAATATAACATAGTCAGTTTTATGGACGGTCGAATGGGAATTACTGTAGTTTAGGGTTAGATCTTTCTCTACGAGGCTTTTCAGGAAGGTCTTCTCCTGGTATAAAGCTATATAAGTCCTTTATCTCTTTGTTCTTTTAGCCTTCCTTTTTTTCCTGCTCATTTTCACCGTGTCAAAAGGACTTGAAACTTTATCCAATGAGACTTCGTCTCGTTGAGGATTCTTCGTCTTCTTCGCGTATTCTGATGCGAACTGCCGCAACACCTTTAAATCAGCGTACCGAGTTAACGCGTCATTCCAGAGATACGATCGTCTTGATTATTGAGATTTTTTTCGATCAGAACGGTAATATCAGTGCGATTGTATCACATCAGGTACGTATAAATACAGCATCGTAGTAGGTGTACTAGGTGATAATATTAGATTCGATTACCTGCTCTTAAGCGATACTATTCACCAGTGATTTTAAGGTACGGGTCTTTGACACGCGACGACCCTTTACTACATCGAGATTCCTGGTCAAGTTTAGGACACGCTTCTGCTCACTTACATTAAATAAGACTCTTGCTGATGGGATGGAGTAACTTGGGGAGACTAGTTCTCACAAGGTGGAATTCACGACACGTGTCCGAGGGGGAATGCTCCAAATTACCTCCTCCTGGTTCATTTATCTTTTTTTACTTTTTTACTTTCATTTATCTAAACACCGTGGATTATTATACCAGTCAACACAGTCCGTAGCGCCTATAATTACTGGGCTAATCGAGTAATACGTATCCTAACTCCAGGAATAATTTATCTTAGACATTTTTACTTCAAGATTAATAGTCTGCATCTGCCTTACAGTGACCTGGTCCTTACAATCATTCATGACCAAGTGCTGAGTACAGTACATGCTCCAAACCATGAGATGGAATGGACGAATAAGTAAGCAAAGTTCAATCTTACTTTTCTCAACATCCTCAGGGTTTTTGATGAACCCAAGGGCTATGTTCTTGCTAACGAAGAACGGCTTGACTGCCTCACAATTTTCATTGGAGTCGAGGGACCTCGTGCGAGCACCTTCAAGGCACAGGGCACATACTACAATCACAAACGCCGCGAGAGCCACAGGTGAACGACCGTCTATTATCATTTTGGCGAGCGAATCGTCGCGTTAGCCTCGCACTGGCACTATAATCCGTTCTCCGTATTCTCCTCAAGCACTTTACTCCCACTGCCGAGGCTGCACGAGGACTAACAGAGTCATGAACTGTAGTGGATACGGCTGCTGGGACCGCTGCTGTCAGTCGGCAGTGATATTTCGCTACGCGAGATACATTTGGCTGATTTGGGATGTGCCGCACAAACACACACACACACCCACGCACGCATGCACCTAGTGCACCTCGCCGATGGCTCGAAGCAACTGGCCAACTGGGATCTCGATACAGACACCGAGACTCGCTAGACCTTCGGGCTTTACTTCGGTCTCCCGCTTATTCAGCTATACTATCGCCATCTAGTGGGATAATCTTTAAAGCATACTGGTATTTGGTGACGTAGTACATGGTAGGATTCGCAGCCCTTGCAAGAAACCGGCTACATGGGAATCGCGTGATACTCCTAGAAGCGACACGTGTACCAGCTGCTATCATAAATCTATTAGCTGTCAAGCACTGTATGGAGTTCCCGTGGGATATCTGGATGATCATTGTTATGTGACCCTATTATATTGTTATACAAGTAGAAAAATTTTATTGACATTGCTCTTATACAAAGTGATTCCCTTTGTCTAAATTATACAACACTATTAGATGAAGGTGATTTGCGTCCTGGCCTGATTCACTTGCCAGACGTTCAGCTCCTCGTACTCTTCTATACACTGGTCGACCTGATCAGGTTTAAAACCTTTGCTAGTGCAACGTTCTAATATGGCAGAGACTTTGACAGTCTTATGATCCCCTGCGAGGTCTCTGATCAGTGCGAATATCTGGTCTGATGGTGTCTGTGTGCGAGTAATTTGTGCTTCTGAATGATTGATCGATGATTTCGACATTTCGATTAAACGGATAGCTTCGATCACGTCATCCTTCTCTGTCACGTTTGATAAACGCAGTCGTGCCAGGGCAGTAGACAGGCGTATCACTGCTAGGAGGTTCCTGGGCGAGGTGAAGGTCCTGTCAAAGCCATTACGAGCTTCTTTTCGCATGTCCACGTATGCAGCTGATGGATACGAATATACTTAGACTTTTTTTTTATATTCTAGATAAATACGTTTTGTAAAAAGCTCTCTACACTTACAGACTATCATATCTGTCAGATCTTCAGTAATCACAGGCTCCTTTTTTTTGCACAGTGATATGTACTTCCTCATAAGATTCATATCTAGCGCTTTAGTTTCTGTAGGCGGCTGTGCGCAATGCCGATGCACATAAGTTATGTGTTGCGCCAATCTGTAACAGTCGATATGTTCCACTTCCCGTTACGTTTTTCTTTCTTTATTTTATGACTGTGCCAGGACGATGAAGAAGTGTACTACTTGCCTGAGATCGTTATCCCGGTCGGCCCTGTCCTGAATCAGCCAGAGTAGATCAAAGCGGGAAAGTAAAGCAGCGGGAAGCTGGATATTCTGCTCGACGGATCTTTTTGGATTGTATCGGCCATAGGCGGGATTTGCAGCAGCTAAGATAGAGACTCTTGCATTCAGGGTTGTCATTATACCAGCCTTGGCTATGGAGATAGTCTGCTGTTCCATGACCTCGTGAATGGCGGTTCTGTCTGAATCTGCCATCTTGTCGAATTCGTCAATACAGCAGACACCTCGATCGGCTAGGACCAAAGCACCTCCTTCGAGAACCATTTCACCGGTTAATGGATCTTTCAGGACTGCTGCAGTTAAACCTACTCCCGAGGAACCACGTCCTGTGGTATACTGGGATCTTGGTGCTAATCTCGTTATGAATGAGAGTAACTGGGATTTTGCTACTCCAGGATCACCCATTAGGCAGATATTAATGTTTCCTATTTGAATAAAGGAATACATGTAGTGCATTTTTTTTTTATTATTCTTCGTGATACATACCCCTGATTTTTATGTCGGTCGTTTTTCGGTTTGTACCACCCACCAGGAGTAACAGTAAGGCCTTTTTCACATCTTCTAATCCATAGATTTCAGGAGCCAATGAACAAGCCAATTTCGTATAGAAGTCGTCCTCGGATAACTGCGCCATTTCCTCGTCAGTCAATTCACCAGACGCTTCATCCTCCGTTTGAGTGTTGTTCAGGCAGACGATTCTCTTTAGAAGGATGGATAAGTTTTTTTTATAAGGACAGGTATTCTATTTAATTGAAATTAGACTGATTAGATATTATTTTTACATGCGCGTCCAGGTATGTTTCACTTAGCAGACCGGCCATCATTTGTCTGAATCCTGATCTAGTCAAAGGTAGGAATATCCCAGTAACATTAACATGATCACCAGGAAGGCACTGACGAGTTACTTCACCACGGCAAAAAATGGTCAGGGATCTGGGAATATGACCGACAGGCACTTGATCGCTCTATAATAAAATTAAATGAATTGAGAAACTCGTCTAAAAAGAACAATCGTAATCCTAGAAACTTACGTGTTCTTGCAACTTAATTTCCTGGAACTTTACAAATTTTGAGCCTTTTGTTTGCATATATAATCGACCACCAGATTTATTCACGCGACAATCATCACCAGGACACATTTGTAGTGGCAGGAAGCTCATTGATTGGACCTGTAACGTAGTTGTAATTAGAATATGATTTTACAGTATAAAATTAAGGACAGTGATTCTTACTGGTTGATATGTCTCTGCACCACATTGATCACAACTGTATGTGGCTACTACCATCATGGGTTTAACTTCAGTACACCTAGTGACTATTCCACGGACGGTCACTAGTTTACCAATCTGTTCTGCTTTTATGTCGCGTACGGAGAGTGGCTTGGATGCATCAAAATTATGAAAATATACTTCGCTGGAAACGAAAACATGAAACTGTATATTTTGGAGCAATTATAAAAAACAAAATACTTACAAACGTCTCATTAACTCAGGAGCATATTTTCTTCTAGGATCCTGTTGATCTCCAGGATGTCTGTTACGCGATTCCATCATCAATCGATGCTCGATATAAATATCTAAAGCATCCTTAGCTGCTACAGGATGCTCTTTAAAATCAGGCAAGATCTCCTGGACCAACTGAAATTCCAAAAAGTATAAATATTGAATCTGGAATATCATTTCTACAAATATCAATACCTCAGCAACAAGATTGATGTATCGTCTCGTGTTATGAGAAATTGCACGTGCTAAATCATCATCGAAATCCTCAACATCGTCCAGATCAATGTTGAAAGCTACTTGCTCTCTGTGCGCAATCTTGGTTAGTTGTGTTCTATACTTAAAAAACTTCTGACCAGTCTTATCATCCATCTTAACGTATTCATTAAAGAATGTCTTTAATTGTTCTAAAACAAAAAAATTATTTATGAATGTATGTTGAATATTATTTAATAAAATAAATATTATGCAAGATTTGTCTCAAAACCATACAGGATTTTCATTTATTAGTAGTAATTACCTTTATCCTTTGTATAATCTCTCATGCCTTTCCCAGTCATTGTTAATTTATATTATAACTAAATCTTTTGTAACAAGTATTAAAAATATTCTTGGTATTGTTTAATAAAAACAGTTGTTTAGTTTGTTCAGCGTGAAATTATTCCCGCGTAAATTTACTCTATTTTTGAGCACGAACCATATAATATTTAGATAACCTATGAAAGCAGGAGTATTACAGGCAGGATGCCTCCTTGAATCTGATTGGTTATGCAGCGAACTCTCACCCTTTATTTTGGCTTCAAACCCCTTGCCAAAAATAATAGTTTATGCACCATACCGGTATTTTTATATCTATGGCTTATTTTCCACTGTGCAGAGTTTAAACAGAGTTAACTAATCACGTATCGGAGTTGAATGGAATTGACCAATGAGGCTGCATCACTCTGATAAACTCTGCACGGTGGAAACTAAGCCTATGTGTGCATTTCCCTACTCATCTCTGGCACGTGTATCGAACGTACATAGAGAAATAGGTATAGATTATTGTGAAAAATATACATATTTATTAAAAATGGGTAAGGCAAAGAAACTTAAAGCATCCAAAGGTGAGACAAATGTACCCAAAATTGGTTTAGCTGATCAAATGGAAGATGATAAGTTGGCTAAGATGAAAAATCGAAAAAAAATTCGAGTTCGTAAGGATGAGGACGAACAGGTTGGTAATTTGAGGATATATAATTAATAAAAAAAATACCAAGAACATATTCTATCGAATAATGTGTATTATAAGTTCGTAGACCCAAGTCTGTCACAGAGGATTCTGTTTCAAGCGCGACGACAGCAACAAGAAATAGAAGAGGAAAATGGCTTTGGTGAATCGTCAAAGTCTGTTAAGAAACCTATTGCCAAACTAGGTCCTGACGACAGTGACGATGACCAACAATCTAGTGAAGATGAAATGTCTGGAGACAATTACTACGAGAATATTGAAATTGATGAAGAGGATGAACGTGCATTAGAAATGTTTATGAGCAGAGATAATGCACCAACAAGAACTCTGGCTGATATTATAATGGAGAAACTAACTGAAAAGAAAACAGAGATTCAAACACAATTCTCTGATGTTGGTTCTTTACAGATGCAGGATTTGGATCCTAGAGTAAAAAATATGTATGAAGGTGTAAGAGACGTTTTGGCAAAGTACCGTAGTGGTAAACTGCCAAAAGCATTCAAAATTATACCAAGTTTAAAAAATTGGGAGCAAATTTTGTATATAACAGATCCTCCCAAATGGTCTGCAGCAGCAATGTATCAAGCTACTCGAATATTTGCTTCAAATTTAAAGGAGAAAATGGCACAGAGATTTTATAATTTAGTTCTCTTGCCGCGAATAAGGGATGATTTAGCAGAGTACAAAAGGCTCAATTTCCATCTGTATCAAGCTGTTAGAAAAGCTCTGTTTAAACCTGGTGGTTTTATGAAAGGTTTTCTCTTGCCTCTTCTAGAATCTGGAACATGTACATTGAGAGAAGCAATAATAATTGGCTCGGTCGTAGCGAGAAATTCTATACCAATTTTACACTCATCAGCAGCAATATTAAAAATTGCTGAGATGGAATACACTGGAGCTAACAGTATCTTCCTACGTATATTCCTGGACAAAAAATACGCCTTACCCTATCGCGTGGTGGATGGTGTAGTTTTCCACTTCTTGAGATTTGAAAGGGATTCCAGAAAACTACCTGTGCTTTGGCATCAATCTCTCCTAACCTTCGTACAAAGATATAAAGGCGATATTAGCTCAGAACAAAAGGAAGCTCTTCTTAATTTACTGAGGAGACAATCTCATCACTCAATAACTCCAGAAATTCGAAGAGAGTTAGAACATGCCAAGTGTAGAGATGTAGAGGTGACAGCACCCCAACCAGAACCGATGACCACCTAGTAACTGATGCTTCTCCCAGTGGAACTATTTCTTATTGATAATGAACTGAATCACATTGAAGCAACATTTGTATATATACAACAAAAGGTGTAAGTTGTTAATTTCTAAATAAACCACAAAATCTTATTCTGTAAAAGATCTTTCTCCTTATGAAAACAATAGAAATCATTATAATCACTCACAAAATGCAATTTACTATATGCCTAAGTACTATTCTAAAAATTCTGGAATATTTCACAGTTATATTTATTAATATTACATACACAATACGCAACGCAATATCTCACTGTACGATAGAACTGATATAACGTACTTGACGCGCAACCATCCTATCAATTATCCGCACTCATACAACGCGAGAACAAAGGGATATAATTAAGTTTTTAAACAGAATTAAGAAAAGGACATGTTTGACCGCGAGCAATAATACAACAAATTAATGAAAAAAAATGGAATTAATGAGAATAAAAAGAAATAACAATGAACTTCGAACTTCACATTGTTCCACAGAAAATTGCTCATTTAAGAAATCCATATAAATGCAATATGTACAATACTAATGAATATTAATAAAAGTATAGAGAATTAAAAAAAATAAGAGTGTATACTATCAATGCGTAAATAGAATTCCCCAAATTGATTTAGTTGAGAAATTCAAGTATGCACGGCAGTTACATAGGTATCACTGATATATCTGACAAATATCAGAATTCAATACGTTCAGAATCTAAAATCTAATTATGTAAAAACATTCAACGAATTCAATTTGTACCATATATGTATATGCAATCAGGAATATCCAACTAAAATGTATTAGTGATAGTTGAAAGCTGTTGTATCATCCAAGTAAATCTAATAACAGTTTTCAAGTCTCATTAATACGTTAAACCTGAATAGACCTGCTTTACGCCAATCTGAAAATCAGTCTCCAAATTCAAGTAAATCCTTCAAATGTAAAGTGTACGACAAAGCCATAAGACATTCGCGAGTGCTTTGGATATTGCTTTTGTTGGACAGTCTTTTTAAAAAGAACTCGCACAGAATTAAGCGACGGGATATCATTTCTATACTTGTAATTCCAAATCTTTATCTTTCTAAAAACTTCCTGGACTATATCGTAACTTAATCTATGTACGATGCATGATCCTATATGTCTTATTGGGACATAGATTGGGATGGATCTAGATTTAAAAATTCCAATAACATGTGGATATACTCATATAGGTATATCCCATCGAAAAATTCTACGATCCCTCCTGGATCGAGTATTCGTTAATTCCAATCAATCCAAGAGGGCAGTTTTATTAATTGTTTGCTTAATTAAATTCACTTGGACGAGAGTACAGTATTGTGTCAGATCTTACGTCTTACGTTATTCGTACGCGACATTAGCTGCCTTTCCTAAAGGCTCAAACCAGTCCGGTCTATTCAGACTGTTTGATGGGACCAATTTTCAAAAGTCTATATAATTAACCGCTACCCGAAGAGGAGCACACGACTCCTGATAAAATACTTGAGCAACGCGAGTACAGTACTGAAAGTAAAATGGCGTGATGTTTGCGATGATCATTATTTGATATATCATTGCTTTTACAATGATAATGCACGACGAGTTCTCTTTTTTTTTTCCTTTTCTTTTCGGAAGACAGAATTTACTAAAGAACCTGGATATTCAGATTCTCTAGTAAATCTTGTAGGTATGCGAATGATTTTGGGATTACCTATCTAACGATGTGATTCATTTCTTTTTTTTTCATGCCTGTGACTTATGAGTTAACTCCCTTAAGATTCGCTTAGATCCTTAGACCCAGTTTTTCAATTGCCCAATTGCTGGTGCTCGTATTTATATTTTTAACAGAAAAACGGGGTCTTAGTGATTTATATCTAAAGAGTAACATCGATAGGAACGCAGAGATTCGTTAGAATAATCTTAGCCTGACATTGTCTGACTCATTTTTTCTTGAAAAAATTGGTAATACTCTTGGATCCTGCAGCTGCTTTTTGTCGGGCCAGTTCCTTCTTTGAGATCAATGGCGACTTCTGTGGCTGCAAGAACACAAAATTCTGAGCAAGGGGCACTCGTTCCTTCACCGAAAAGAATATAGCAATAGTTAACCTTCTCAGGTTTTGTTAAGTCCAGGGCTCCGTTCCTTGGTAAGGTGTCTGCTTCGAGCATTTCCTTCTTTGATCGTTTCTCCTCGTTGCCATCTTTTGGACCACTCAGTTTTCTCTTTTTGCTATCCGTGTCATCTGGGACATTTAAATACTGTGCCAACTTTTTGGATAAATCCTCTGCCAGATATTCTGATACTATGCCGTGTGCGTATTTTAAGTATTCTGTAGGACAATTTGGAGGTTTAGTTCAAAACTATGTTGTAATATTATTTTGTAATTGTTATTTTTTAAGTAATGCTTACCCATTTCTGTACTTGATTCATACTTGCTACTTTTAACGAATGTGGCGCTAACTGCACCCTGCGACACATGCACTCCTTTTTGCCTCAAAATTTCTGCAACCCTCTCCACTTTTTTCTGTAACCAATTGAGTGCTTTATCTTCGTTAAATTTAAACGCCTGGAGTTCCTCATCACCCTTGCGATCAGCAATTAAAGATAGTTTCAGATTTTGACATCGAGCAAGGCGACTTGTTTCTGGATAATCATCGTCTCTTAGACTTTGTTCAAGAGGTTGAACTTGTTGTGACTATAATAATAAAATATTGTGATCAATATATAATAAAAACATTATATCCTCACTAGTAAATGATCTCCTTCATCCATTACCTTTCTTAAATATGGTAAAACCAAAAATATAGGGTCAATAGGTGTCGACAAATGCATCTTTCCATCAGACTTGACATTGTCATCTATGAACCAGGACCTCTTGTTTTCGTCGAATGTCAGAACCTCCTGCACTGTAACGTCTCCTGGACTGAAAACGAACATTGCTGGCTGATTGGATGCTGGATGCCTGAGTTTCACAACATCGGGCAAATTCCCATCTGTAGTGTCCAGGCCATCTCCTGAGAAAAATGATATTGCTTAAGAAAAACGACTTCCTTATCAGTGCATTTCCACTTTAGATTATATTGATCTCATAGTAACCGTGGAAAACGGCGACAATAGCGATATGACCTGAAAAATTGATTGTGCTATTCTTCTTGTTCTATTTACCTTTCATAAGGAAGACCCAGGTGTTGGCGGCGGGATGTGTGTTCGACGTTTTTACACATTTCTTCGGTGATGCCTTGACCCGCGGCATATTCTTTAACACTTTTTCCACCAAGCTATTGACTTCAATTCACAAAAATGTACTTTTATCCCCTTCAAAATTATAGTAACGAAATTCACAAGTCAGCCATTTTTTGACAACTAGCCGGCAGCGGGCAAGACCAGACCCAGCTTGCCATCTACTGTATATAAACTCAGCTGAGACATCAAAGCCTTCCATACCACGCCGAGTACATGCTCCAAAGATTCATATTTTTTCGGATCTATATTAGTTAATGAGATAAATTTAAATTCACAGAGATTACTTTCAAACAGTATTATCGTTATAACACTTGACTTCGATTTGTGAATTTTGTACAATCTTTTCAATATTCCGAAAATACGATCAAATTCAGTGAACTATAACTTGTGTAAAGATGATATTACTCAGGAAGCTGTAGATCGTGAAAATCTATATTTTACGGTATTTTAAGAAAATAATAACATTACAGGTAAGTTTTACCGAACTATTTAGTGTACATAACAATGAAAAGAGTAATGATACTTTCAATTATCATTGAAATGTTATTATTGAGAATTGACAATGATGTTTTTTTGGCGGGACAGGTTCTTCGCAAGCTGTGTCGTGATAGACGGTTACAGAAATGCAAGCATTTTTAAAAACTGGGAAATTGGGTGCTGGGGAAACTAATAAATTACCGGGATCGTCATCTAAAGAGCAACGACAGTTGCCGCCTACACCATGGGTAGAAAAATAGTGCGTACTTCAAAATCTCTTTTGTAATATTGTAGTGAGACATTTTTTTAAACAAAATTCATTTTTACAGTCGTCCAAAAACTGTAGATGACGTCGTAGAGCAACCTGAGGTTGTTGAAGTTTTGAGACAATGTTTAAGTGGTATAGACTTTCCAAATTTGCTGTTTTATGGACCACCAGGTACTGGAAAGACTAGCACCATCCTTGCTGCAGCTAGACAAATCTTTGGAGATATGTACAAAGAAAGGATCTTGGAGTTAAATGCCTCGGATGAACGTGGAATTCAAGTTATTAGGGAGAAAGTCAAATCATTTGCACAGTTGACAGCTGGTAACACAAGACACGAGTATGTTAACTTACTTAAAAACTATTGTATTCTTATATTATGCATTGCCTGTGATGCTTTAGTAAAAGGTTTGAGATTTGCATAGGACCAACACCCTTAAAATCCATTGTTTTTGACATCCTTACTTGAACTCAAGAGTCTTAATAAAGTTTTTTAAGATGTCTTATTATCAAGTAGACACTAAATATGCTTTAGTCGCACATCAAGATATATTAAGCATTTATTCTTGAGCCACAGAGAAGCAAACATACCTATGTCTGATGAAAATTAAATTCAGTGGATTTTTGTGTTGATCGTGCTAATCAATGACGACAAAAACCTTCTCTGAGGCAATTGCACTAGATAGTACAAAGATCAATTACACACCATGTATCATGTTCTCATCAATTCAATTTTTTGTATCAGTGGCAAACCCTGTCCGCCTTTCAAGATTATTATCCTCGATGAAGCAGACAATATGACAAATGCAGCACAATCAGCATTAAGACGCACGATGGAAAAAGAATCTCACAGCACACGCTTTTGTCTGATTTGTAATTATGTATCTCGCATCATCGAACCGCTCACATCCAGATGTAGCAAGTTTCGATTTAAACCTCTCGGTCGGGAAAAGATCGTTGAACGCTTATCACTGATTTGCAAAGAGGAAAATTTGCAGGCTGAAAATGATGTCTTAGTAAAAGTATATGAAGCTTCATCTGGTGATTTAAGAAGAGCCATTAATTGCCTACAGGCTGTTGCGCGTCTTAAAGGAAAAGGAGCCGAAGTCACAGTAGATGATGTTCTTGAAGCTACAGAAGTATAATTCCCATTATAATTTCTTATAAATTAACAGTCAATTTTAAATGGAATATGTAGAAAAATTTTGCTGCAATCTCTTACAGATAGTACCGGATAAGTGGTTAGATGAACTATTAGAAGTTTGTGAGTCAAAGGACTATGGCCAGGCAGAAGCATTTGTAGAACGTTTCATGACTGAGTGTTACAGTACAACTCAGGTATAATAATGATTTACTAAAATTGAGTGCAATGTTCGAAACTATAATAATCCTATTTTTCTTTAGGTCATTGAACAACTAAATCAAAAGGTACTTTATTCGAGCACCTTGACGGATAACCAGAAAGCGTTAATCGGCGAGAAACTTGGTGTAAGCATTTATAGAAACTTTAATTCTTTAATTCCATTATCCATAATTGAATCTTATTATTTTCCCTTTAGGAATGCTCTTATAGATCCTTGGACGGTTGTAGCGACTACATACAATTAATAAATATTTGTTGCGCTATTATGCAAGCTTACAAATTGTCTTCATAAACATTACAACAAAAATACCAATACAATTTACAGATCAATTTCACTTACTCACCAATTACATATATATTTTTCAAATAAAATGTCATTCTCCGTTATGTTTTTATTCCCATTATCTCAAGAATATTAATGGAGACCATACTGAATTTTAAGCACTGATATTTTAAGTCATAAATTCTATCTTAAAAGGACATTTATTACACAATTTCCGCCGTAGTAACCTTTGCGGTAAAAATATACAATTGCGCGCAGCATGATACAAATAGATCTATCATGGCGAGCAGTTGACATTTTTAGATATCGACAAAATATTTGGTACATATAAGCAAATAAATGTGAAATTTCCTGTGGCCGTAGAACTCGGCAGAAGTCGATTCTCTGACGAATAAGAGTCAAAAGATGACAATGATACAATTTATGTTAACAATGTCTCGTGGTTATCAAGCTGCATTTCCCTTGTCGTATCAATATTTTTTTGAAACAATTTATAATTAATTCGACCATTGCTAATGGGCTATTATATAATTTAAGGCGAGAACATTTCTTATACATCATCACCACAATGATACAATCAATGGCATTTTACTAATTGAGCGTACATGGTAATTCATTAGAACAGCGGTGGCAGACTTCACGTATAATAATACTTAAGGATTAGAATAGTAAATATACAAGGGTGTAATGAAATAGACACTGCGACCGCGTCTTCGTGCGATCACAATGTTCAATTGAAAATTCTACACTATCATTAACTAATTATATGTTAGTTAAGTGTCTATATACTCTTATTTACGCATTGTAGGATACGAATCTTTATAAGTAGCTATATATATATATATATATATATATATATATATATATATATATATATATATATATATATATATATATATATATATATATATATATATATATATATATATATATATATATATATATACGCATATTTCCGGAACACATTTCTTCGACGTGGCGCCGTATATTGTTGATTAAATTCTTAATCATTCTGGAGAAATTCAATTAAATAATACTATTTTTCTAACTATAGAACGCCTGCGTAACAACGAAACTTATGTCATGCATTACACGCGTTCCTCGTGGTATTAGATAAGAATCCGCGACAAGATTCCCATTTTTATATTTCCAGTATTTCACTTGTTTTTTAAATCAACTTGTAAACTTCTCTCGTTTTGTACATGAACAGAAAAATAAGTTTCCACGGATAAATGCAAGAACCAATCCATGGATATCGAACACACTTAAATGCAACGCCACAACATTAAAACATGTTTTCTTGTTAACTGGTAACCATGGTCCTTTTTGTTCTTCTTTTTGAAAAACTCGTGACAGTCCAGAAGAATAACGGGAAGGAGACTTAATCTCAATAAGGAGGAGGTTGATGTTGATAAGGATGTTGAGGAGGTTGATTTAAGTGCCTTTGTAAATGAGCAACTAATTGAGGTGTTGGTTGTTGTCCGCCAGCGCCACCTTGTTGTTGCTGCTGTTGTTGTTGCTGTTGTTGTTGTTGCTGCTGTTGTTGCTGTTGCTGCTGCTGCTGCTGTTGCTGCATAGCTAGCATTTGTTGTCGTATGCGCTGTTGGTTTATCGCTTGCTGCCGTTCGAGAAGAAATTTTTATTAACATCATAAGTTACAAGCATGATTAATGGTAGGAATATTTTCTTAAAGGGTATAAAAGTTTACTTGTTGGAATTGCTGATTTTGTTGCTGTAAACCGACACTTGCTGCACTAACTCCAGCAACTCCTACAGCTCCAGGCTTTCCTCCTGCTTGTCTGTAAGGTGGTGCTGGTTGATTTTGAACTCCACCACCCATAGGACCCATGGCATTCATCGTAACATTTGGGGCCTGCACATTGATATTCAGGATGAAGAAATATACTTTTTTATATACAAAAAATTGCTAAAACGTTACCTGTAAGTATGGAGGTCTTGCTGCTCCAGGTTGCATTCTTTGCTGTTGCATGTATTCTTGTCCCCTCTGTGCTCCCATTATTTGTTGCTGATTCTGAAACATCATGTTCTGTTGCTGGTTCATCATTCCCTGCTGCTGCTGCTGCTGTTGTTGTAACATTTGCTGCTGTTGTTGTTGCGGTAACATCTGTTGCCCACCATATCCAGCATAGTTTTGATTCATGCCTGAAATAAAAGAAAGGGAATCTAATTATTACTGACTCAAAGCAAACGTAAATTACCAACAACTTACCTTGCTGCATTCCGGCGTATAATCCTTGCTGCTGTTGTTGTGGTGGGAACATACCTTGCTGAGGATTTATTCCAGGGCCACCATGCTGTGCTCTGAGCTGCTGCCTGATAAACTGTTGTCGCTGCATACCTTGGAACGTTCCAGGATTTGCACCAGGAGGTGCAGTAGGTTGTGGCTGGGAGCTTATGAACTGGTTTGCAGGTAATCGATGTCGTAACATATTGGATAATGCTTGTTTTGATTGGTTGTTCATGCCTGGTCTCTCATAACGAGGGCCGCCCACTGGTGCTGGTGGTAATTGTTGTCCATAGGCATATTGCTGTTGAGGAGTTGGTCCTTGCTGAGCCGGATACCATTGTTGTTGTGGTTGTGGTGGCTGGCCAGTGAACATTCCAGACTGTTGTGCAACTTGTGGTTGCTGATTATAGGGAATCTGTTGCATCTGCGATGGACCCTGTTGCTGTATCTGCTGTGGCAGCGGTGCGGTTGGTGTTGCTGGTCCTTTATTTCTACGGTGCCTCCTTGCTTTCATAGCTTTGCCTTTACCTCCTCTGCCTGGAGAATCTATACTCATAGGAGTATCAGCTTTTCCAGGTTCTGATTCCTTTTTATCAGGTTCGAGATCTTCTGGCGGCAGCGGAGGTGGGTCCAGGTAGTGGCTTGCTGGTCTAATTTGACTATGAGTATGATAACGCAGTAGCTTATGAGCTGCTTGATAAGTCAAAGGTTTGCGTTCTATTTTTACAGCACGGAACCATGCCCAGGATAACGGGGCCGGATTCTTGTGACCTTCTAGAAGTTCCCAAGCTGATACTCTTTGTGAATCACATACTTGGAGACCTTGCTTCTTGTCGATGCTGTCGAATCCAGCTATTTTATTACCCTTAGTATCTGTTAGACAACCTACAGGTTCGCACGTGATCACCTCCATGGTCAATTTAGGAAGTGGCAATAATTGTCTCACAAACAATATACTTTGAGAATTCCTATCTCCCAGTTCCTTTTTGAGTTTCTTCATCAAGTTTTGGTAATGCTTCTTGTTCTCGTCCTTCTCGGATTGCGAATCCGATACGAGGGTGGAATGTATTAGAGTGGCGAGCATATCTATAACTGTAGTAAATAATTCAGAGTTATTGTTTAGATCAATAACAAAATAGCTAACCAGCTGCACCAATAAGATTGCCCAGTCGGTTGTTACAGTCGTATTTCTTTGGATCGTATCAAAGACACCACCGACTAAACTGAATCTTAATTGTAAAGCGTCTTGGAGTACTTCCCGAGCTTTAGGATCTTCGGCTCCAATATTCTTCTCTTCTTTGCTGGTATTTAAAAATTGTGATAGTTGCGAGTGTAACGATGTTAATAGTCCTTCTCTCTGATCATCCTGTCCTTTTAGACACGTTAAAACCAGAGATAAAAATGGCTGGTGATTGAATAAGGACGGAGACTTCATCTTGCCTCTCTCTCGACTAGCCTTTGACCAGTTTCCTGACTCTAAGACTTGACCAGCTACCTTCAACACACGTCCCTGTACTGCACTAGGTAATTTAGATACAAGGGGTGCGACGAGCCAGATAGAACCAGATTTCTTATCTGGTTTTCCTGTTGAACTATTTAACTGAAAGACGTCAATAGCTGCTTTGGCGACGGTATCGAGCCATTGTGAGAGATCACTGGAGGCTGGTGGAAATTGCTTGTACATTAATTGCAAATCTAGCCAAGACATCCTGAGGCTCCACTGTTCCAAATTCTCAAGAATATTCGTGATGTGAGTTTTCTGATCCAAGAATGCATCCGGTGAAGTCTCAGGGTAGCAGATCATATGTAACAGTCTCTGAGCCTGTCGCGGCGTCAACATATCATCCAAGAGGGTGTCAGGATGACACAGTTCTTCTGGATTTTGCAGGCATCTTTCCAGTACCCATTCCTGACTACATATTTGTCTTAGGACATGTTGTGCAAAATCAGAGAGTCCTTTGACATTCTCTGTTGTCATTCCTGTACTGCTAGATGACATGGCTAGGTCTAGACCAAGGTCGTCACCACCACCCAGAATGTCACTAGTACCAAGGATGTGACTGATTGACAGTTCTCCACCACCGACACTACCAGGACCACCCTTACTGGAATGTGTCATCGGGACGTCGGGTTTCTTAGGTGGTTGTTTCCCCGCTGTAGCATCTCCAACGACTAAGATAGCCTTAAGTACAGCTAACACGGGACCGACCCTGATGTTATTATGTGCAGCAGCGAGAAGATGTCTATCGCAGCTTAATTTTATGCTGTATCCTCGCGGATTACCACTTGGTAAAGGATGAGGACTGGTGCTAACTGAGTACAGAGCAGGTTGAGGACACTCTACCGTTTTAAACAATCGAAGAAGAAGGTGACAGGTCAAACGAGCTCCGGCTTCAGCCTCCATATCGGCATCGCCACGCCCTTCGTTGCAGACCTTTACCAATGACGGCAATGCAATGTGCAGAACGAAATCTTCCAGAGAGAAGCAATGTCTCGCTAAAAACATAGTCATTACGTACAAGATTATACGGCACGTTTTATAACTTATATACTGCGTGAAATACTTTTCAGATCATCTTACCGATTAAAATCGACGTGAACACTGCTAGAGAATTGTGTATACTCAAATCCTGAACATCCACCTGATTTAGTACGTCTATGTAAAACGCAGAACTGTTCGATGAACAACATAGTGCCATTAGAACGCCTAACCACTCTGCGCTCAGTGCATTGCAGCAAGCAGTCAGTTCTGCACAGGTGATAGCAATGTCATTCAACTTATCGTTATCGGTTTCACTGCACACAGCTACTATTGCATTACACACAAAACTATAACGATTCGCAGGCGTTTCATTCAATTGTCTAGCCCATTGAGGTTCAATTCTACCTCCGCGTCTAGGACTGTTAAAAACATCCACCATAAATTGCGAATTGTACACGTGATTCGAGGGCGTTGGCTGAAGCGCACTGTACAGTGCAGTACGTATTTTTGGATAGGCATTGCTAAAGGCCTCTACTCCGTGAGGTTTAGTCTTCAGTAACGAACAACTGGAATATAAATCATAGAGATGCGCCAAGACGCAACGTTCAGCCGAACTACAGTCACTAGGATTCGATACGTGTTTAACGACCTTACACAGGAGATCGAACACGGCTGTAGTCTGTTCCGGTGATACTGAAATAAGTAAAATGAAAAATAAGTTACTGAATTATACAATTGTATCGCTAGGTATTTCTACTGAGGTTTTAAACGTACGCAATAGACAGCAGTGGTATCTTCTAAGAACACCGACGACGTAGAGACTCAAGCTAGTCGTGTAGCTTCTGACCAGCTGGCTGTTTCTCGTTGTCAATTGAGCCTCTACTTCCGGTAGTTCTTTTAATATTTGAATACACACGTCGATTAGTCCGTATATATTCAGTGCTAGTTCCATAAGATCAAAGAGGAAGGCTACGTGTTCCTGGACGGGTAAATAAGAAGATCCTGCCAAAGCAAAGGTGTTCAACATCTCCACGACCTGTGTGGCACATTGCCAAGTTACAACATGTTGATCGAAGTAGCTTAGATTTTGAAATTTCTGAGTGACGGCTTCGAAATTGAATTCACTACGTGAATGCTTCTTCACTTTACCACCCTCAGCTACATCAATGCTGAATTTCTTGCCAAAGAGCTTACACACTTCCTTAGACATTTTCTTGACCACATGCCTCGCCTCATCCCGAACACGACCTACTCCATAAAGTAAAACATGTCTCTGGTTACAGTCGTGTTGACTGCAGGTTTCATCCTGGAAGAATAACAGGATATAACTTTTACCATTTAAAAGGGTGTTAATGCGACTGAATACAGAAACAAACCTGTGGCAGTGGGAAGTGTGTTGTATAAAGTAAATGTCTACAAGGACTGGAAGTTTTAAAATCTAATCCTTCGTGAGCTCCATGACCACCAAGTGCGTCATCCTTGGGACTATCAGGAGCGTCCATACTATTCTGCTGATAATCTTTAATATGTTGTAACAATTTACCCAAATCATCATCGATTTTGCTATCATCACAATCCATTGTTCTACCATGGTCTGATACTTCTAATTTAGCTGGTTTTAAATCAATACCAGGAAACAGACTATCCTCGTCAATAGGTTCTCTGTTACTGGGTGTACCAGGTTTACTAGCTGCTGGTCCTGCATTATATAGAAGATAATAAGATATAAACACGTCAAGGAATTTCACTGCTTAATTCAGTGTATAGTATAATATTAGTACCTTGTATAAGATCACCCCTCGAGATCAACGTGCACATGTAAGCATCGTGCGAGAACACATCGTGTCTTATGAGTTCTGAGAACAAATGAACCAAGTTGGTAAATTGGGCTTTCGATTGGACCGACGTGTTATCCAATACCGGTGCGTCGACGTCCAGGAATTTCATGAGTAGAGGCTGAAAAATCGGCAACCCTGGTGGAGTTCCGTTACTGCAAACGCTATCCTTATCGTCGTTATCATTCGTTTCACCAGTTGCTTCGCTCTGCCGTTTCTCCAGTAACTTGGCAACAGCCATAGCCCTGTGCTCACCCCATCTTTCAGCACTGACAGCCCATTCGCAAAGAATCTCCACAATGGCTGCATCCTGTTGGGGATTGTATTCCACTTTGGAGTCCCTCTCGTTAGTAGTTTCTTTAGGAGTCGCGGTGAATATCTTTCCATAAAGCGTATCCAGGGAATTTGTAGCATCCATCCTGTCAAAACTGTGACGATCAAGAGCATCCAGGGCAGCTAGAACCTTTGTCGTTGTCATCCCGGCACTGCTCTGCTGCCACTTGTCACAAGACCATCGTCCTTCAGCAGCTAATGATCTTCTTCGTATATTCTCTTGTGCTAGCTTCAGTTGCTTCATAGTGGGATTTGCTGAACTTGCTGGTGGACACGGTAATGCTGCTGGTGGACAGAGTAAATGATCCAGAGGAGATCCATTGAGCACTGACGGTGCTTTGCCTTCTCCTACACTATTCCAAACCAGTGCTGTTGGACATTCTAAAGTGATCACCTATGAAGAGAGTATGAGCATTTATTTCAGTAGCTGACAGTGGTGCTGGACTTCTTAAATTATTTTTGTAGGATCTCCTGGATTATAAAAGATTATCCTACCTGGATTATTGTGGAGAGGCCATAAATTATGTCTCTGTGGTGTGGACAGCTTAAATAATCATTAAACGCTGCCATTAGTGGATTAATAACTATTGGTACAACACCATTATCCTTTGTACCATTCATTTCGCTTTTAACAAGTGGTACTATCGATGGGCTTTGAGGATTGCAATTAGTCTCAACGTTATTGCACATATGAGCTATCTTTCTACAGCATAGATATGCTAATCTTCTCGCTAATAATTCTGATTGTACGAATTCTTCTAAATATTGTAATGCCAATGGCAATAGAAGCTTCAGAATTCCATCCTCGGATGGACTAGAGCGCATCTTATCCAGTAAATCTAAGATCCACTGAAGGAGTTCTTGCCTGTCTAGTAAACCTTCCTCAAACATATATTTTGCCAACTGCACACAGTAATGCCATTGTTTTAGAGCTAACTTGTGTTCATCATTCATGGTGGATCCTGGAGTTGATACAGAATTTCCAGTTGGTGTTGGTGGTTGATTGTTAGCAGTTGTACTACCACCATTGGTAGTGCTTGGAGTATTCCCGTTACCATTACTACTTGTACTACTTGTTGGGTGATTATTAATATGATAATATTCTTGTAACTTTGAAAGCTGATCCTTTAAAAATTTAATAAGTGTTCCAGTCCATTCTGAAATAAAATAGAACAACTTAATCCACTATTAATAACAGAGTAAAGTATGTACATAAGATCTATGCATTTTTTACCAGTAGTCGGATCTGGAAGTTGTCTTTTCTTGATTTTAGCTTCGGAAACGGCCACAGTATACGCAGAGCTCAGCTTGATAAACCATGCTGCTCTAAGCATGGGAACTTGATATTCACAGAGCATCATAAAGATCTCTTCTTTTTTATTAAAATTTGGTGCCTTTTTCGCTAATGCCACCAATGGCTTACAACCAGATAAATCCTTGAACCATGCTTCTATCCCATTTTTTGTTCTTGCTGTAACTGGCCAAAAGTTATCCTTAGGATTGATCTGTTGTCTTTTCCTTCCAGTATCTGGCATAGTTGCAAACTCTTCTTTCTTAGCAAGTATCGCATTAAAGTATGCTCCAACTTTAGCAGCAGTAACAGTACAATGCCTTGCAGTTCCAAATTCATCCGACAATTGAGGCATAGTGGCAAAACCATGTTTGACATTGACAGACGTAAGTTCATCCTCTTTTTGTTTCGGTTCCTGAGGATAAACATCTGGCGGACCAAGTCTGGGCCTCTTCAAGGGCCGTTTCTCATACAGTATACCCATCATGGTACAAGTGTTAACTCAGAGAACACGATAAAACCATAAATGAGAATGCCTTCAATTCTTAAGAAAGTATTAGGATGTTAGGAAGAACAGCATAATTATGAGCTTTGTAATGGAAGACGATATACCGCAGTAGAAGTGATTCCAGATATTTCACAAATACTTAATCATCACGAAACAATAATGAAATTCTTACAGATAGTTTTATTTACAAGATTGTACTTCAAAAAATTCGTGTTAAGTATAACCTTTAAAAATTAAACGATAAATTTATTTAGCACTCTTCGCACGCTCGTAAGTCAACTCGCGTACCGTAACTTTTCTATGTAATAATTTATAATGTACATGATTTAAAACGGTCGAGCGAGTAAATTCTGGCTAAAACCTTTCCTGAACGTCAATCGTTCTTTCTAACAAAACTCTTCTCGACTCCATTTTAGCATGAATAACGAAGATTGGCTAAGCTTGTTTAGGAAGGGTGGATGCTATACGCGTATCTAATGACTAGCCAATCCCACGCACGAACGTTGGGTAGCCATTTTCATGAGTCTCATTTGAAACATTTGAAACTCGTACAGCGATGAAGAAAGTAGTGTAGTATCAGACCAAATTCATTGTATAATTGTATCTTTTGATATGACACATAATTTCAATTATTATCAAAACATTGCTAGTATTTTGCCATGAGGTTTCATTTGGTTAATACGGCAAAATATGTGAATAATGAGATCACAAAAATCATTACATAAATCATAAGTTTGTTCAATTATTAGATATACATATTTTCCTTCGTTCTACGGTATGACTTTCGTGAATATGTAGTAACCAGAAAATACGCCGATGAATTAAGTTTATTGGTAATATCGCTCGGTTAGTTTTCGTCTCGTTCAAATTTCAACCGTTCATAATTTCCTCGACATTGCTTCATTCCATTGGATCTCATTAGAACAAACCAATAGACGAAACCAGCCTAGGTCTCGTTGAATATTCATTGTTGCAGTTATGAAGAGCTGAAAATCGTTTGAATTATGAAAAAAGGCAATTATTACTTAATAATAATAATATATTATTTTAAATGAAATGTATTGACAGGATTTAGCAAGTAGGACACAGTCTCTGCTATGTAGCAAGGCATTTTTGAGGTTGTATTGTTGCTAATGCTCGATAAGTATATTGGCGTTCGCGTGACGCCAACGCAAATTTCTGATAGCAGGGGCAATTTCAAATTCCATTAATGAATGTTAACGGTGTCAGCATGGCGAGGCGCCAACCCTGATGTATATTTTGCTTTCTTATATTTGCCTGTGTAATTTTGTATAGTCGGCCGCTCTTTGAGGAATTGCTAACGTTGGCGTTGAAGAAACGCTGGCATGTACCAATATGGCGACAACAGTAACGAAAAAGGTGAACCTTAAAATAATGTTATAGACAATCAATCTGGATTGTTCATTTGCATTTTCCAATATCGACAATATCCCAGTATTGCATAGAATATTTTGTATGGTACGTCTACCACTGTAATAAGTAATAAAGAAATTATTTTGACAGGTTATATGCATACCTCGTTTGAATTTGAGAACAAAGATTTGTTTACAGTATCAAATATTGCAATTAAATGCTTATTCATGGATCTAAATGTGTTTTTCAATAATATATTTCTTACAGGAAGAAGATGGAAAAGACTTTGAAGTGCAGCAAACTGATGAACAGTATAGTAAGAACAATACTTCTAAACTTAAATAGGAATCTATACATAAAGAATATACGGAAGAAGTAATACAGTACTTATTCCAGATTTTGAATACGATACTGTAGATTATGAGGAACTATTAATTAGTGCTGTTAAAGCAAGACCACCATTATACAATTGGAAACTTCCATTGCGTGATCGGAGCAAATCAATCAAGAAAGTATTGTGGGAAGAAGTGTCTAATGAGGTGCACAGTATGTATTCCATGTATTTTACTTACATTTCCTCTATTATTCATAATAATCACTAGCAAGATCAATTATTTTTTGATTTTAGATATTTGGTCTGCAAAAATATGTGAAACAAAATTTAAAAGTATGAGAGATAGATATAGAAGAGAAAGAATGGACAGACAGTATCAGAACATAAATGGACCTGGGAATGTCAAGAGAAAACCATGGCATCATATGAGACTCCTTTCATTTCTTGACAATGCAATGAAGATGAAATCGTAAGAAATACAAAATTTCTATTATCTACTACAAATAACAGTAATAATCTTTCAGTGGACAAACTATACCTCGTGCCTTACCTGGACTAGATACTTCCAATACACAAGACGAACCTAGAGAAAGCAGAGTTTATATTTTACCAAGTACACCACAGTCGCCCTCTTCTTCATCCTCTTGTAAGAATCAACCCAAATCTAAATATAAAATTTGTCACATTAAACTTGTATGCACAAATAATTTATATTATTGCAGCGGGAATCAGAAAAAGAAGTTTGGAAAATCCGCAGGACGAATTCATTTCTGCTTCTATACGACCGGACGTGGTAGGACACCACGTTGATGATTTTTGCAAGGTTCTCGCATCGCGTATGCAACAATTAAGTCCGGAAGCACAATCAAGACTACAAATTAAATATCTCCAATTGCTTCACGAAGAAGAATTTAGTAAATAGTGAGAAACCTGTATTTTATACATGTACATAATGCCCAATCGGAAATATAACAAATATCGTTTGAAAGTTCACTTTTGATATGACATATACGTCATAGTATATAATATAGTAATTGCTGATCGCATTCATATTATGCATACGTATCTAAATCTGCATTAAATGCATTAGTTATGTGTGAATCTTTCCTTCCTTTGTTCCTTTCCTTTAAGGCTGTATTTCTCATGGGGGATATTTTCCAGCCACACTCGTTAAACGCGCGTTTTCAATTATACGTATCACAGCGGTATATATTATAAAAAGTTTAATAAGTGTCAAAATATTTTCTTACGTATGGTCTAGATAGATTCTGACGGTTGACAATATTCTAATCATATTTTTGAATTGAAAAAGGTTCACACTGTCTAATGTTTAAACTTTTAAAATTCAATCATTAAAGATAAGAAGGCATCAAATTGATCTAATAAATATCTTTAAACAGCTCGAATCAACGCACAAGTTAGTTTTATGAAATTTGAAATAACATTAAACAGTAGTTCGCGCATGCGTCTTTCATATAAAAGTGGATCACGGCGTTGTACGAGCCAAGAGTCTATTACCACACTCTGTGGCATCCAGTCTGTGAGAGTATGGCATCGCGTGGCGACGCACGGTGCTGTGTTTGACGAGTTCCTCATATCCGAGGCGTGGGATTTAGTTGTTGTTTGTTGTCATTAGTACCATACGTTGTGTACGTAATTCGCACTCGACGTACACGAAGTGATCGACATGCCGTAGCCCGTGAACACAAACTTGTATACCTGTCCTGTGCGTGAAATATGTGCGGGAAGGCATTTTCGCGCAGGTCCTAGGATGGCTTTAAGCGCCCTTCGAGGCATCCTGGCTGCTGCTTACCTTTTCGGCCTCGGCGTTGCTCTCTGCCATGGTGAGTCTATGCGTAATATTACTCCTTGCACGATAACGAGGAATGCATCCTGCTGGATATCACTGATCTTATTACCACTTTATCATTTTCTTTGACGCAGTAGGAGCTCGTTTTTAGGCGCGCGATTCGCACTTGTTATCATTGTAGGATTTATGAAGAGTGACGTTTCCGTGATTCTGAGAGGTTAGGTCGCGATACTATTACATCGCTACACTATTCCAATGAAATTTTGTCATTAAAATTTGAATTCAACATTTTTGTTGGATTTAAGATCTTTAGAAATCTTGACGATGTTAATAAATGTTTTACTCTTCCGGCCTTTTAAATAGATTTAGTACAGAGGCTTTGATACAGCAGAATGATTCTTTCTGTTTTTGTTTTATTACTGGTACAGTTATTGCAATTGTTGCTTTAACAATACCATTTCGGGAACCCGGCAAAAAAGCAGTCGGAACACTTAAAAAAGTAATATAATTATTTAAAAAAAAAAACTGAAATTCAAAGCTCTTGTAAAGTAAATGTTTTTATATTTCATTTTTTCATAAACTGTAAGCATTACGTAAAATAAAACTCATAAAAGAAATGCTTTTTTTACTCATTAAATGCTTTTTTTTGCCAAATTTCGAAAAAAGAATGCCCATCCTACATACATTTCGTTAATGTGCTAAAAAAGCATAGAGTGAGAGAAGAGACTTATGTCAAAAGTAATATTTGGTGTTTGGGTAAAGGTTTCTCGGTGCGCCCAGACTCCCGCTGCGACCATAACCGGTCGGTCTTGCAAGAAAACACGTCGACCATTTGTCAAATTTTTGCCCTTGTCCTACAGGCCCGGTCGTCTTCTTATTATCCCAGAGATATACGCACCATCATCCAGTATACTATGCTTCATGTTCAGCATACACAGTTTCACCCTGTTCATATTTAAATCGCATTGCTGTATAGTGCATATGTAGTTTATCCCGTGCATAGAAGACATCACGTGACATACCGTTAAATTAAAAATATGTATTATAGAAAGATAACGATACGCATCCTGAATTTATTCGTGCACCCAAGTCATTAATTGCACGTGCATGTTGATCGTAGGTAAATTTTAAAGCTATAAAAATGTTCAGAGTAAAGTATTACGCGTTTTGAGGTTAATGCGTCTCAGCCAGGGAGGTCAGTTTAATCCACGACCTCCTGCTTTCTCATTATCTCAATTGTTTCCACAGATAAGATAAAGGGAGCCTCTGCCAATTCGATTCTTTTTATTACCTCGTCGTGGAAACTCCGTTCTAATTTATTTAAACCAACTAGTCAACTTCCTATTTAGTCAGCACGGAACCCCATGACATATTTACATGGTCAAGTGTGGTAAACCAATAAAAAAAATGAGGCTCCGTAATTTTTGTACGATAACACCCGCAGCCCTAACGGTTGTAAGAGTCTTAATATTTGACTTCAAATTTTTCTGGCTCCTTACAATGTAGAAGTTGGAACGATCAACTGTGATAACTTCTCCAATGTGTAGATAGATAGCTGCAGCATCCTCGGGGTAAAGATACACTCGGAACGAGATGGACTTGTGGCCTTGCCAGGGGGAAAGCATAATACATAATTCTATGCTCTATGGGGCCCCAAGCTGGCCTGTCGGTACACGGGAACCCCAACCTCAGGAATGTAGACTCTAAGAGGAGACCCTACCTACCATCTTTTTCTTCTCTTAGCCATACTCATCTCACTCGTTCTCCCTTCCTTTCTTCAGCCAATGTATCTCCTCCTGACCTCCTACTCTCTTCTTGGCCTTTTAACAAGCTACAATATAAATAAGGTTTCCAGGTGCACGGCAATCAAAACCTGCAACTGGGGGCTTCGTTTTTTTTGTCCCTTCTTTTTCTTAGCCTTGCTTCCTTTGTATTTCCATCTTTCTCCTGCATCGCCACCTCCTTCTCATCTTTCATCTTAGATCCCCGGTTTCCTACGTTGGAAAACTTTGTCAGAGCTTCACTACACTGCGTAGGCGTTGACTGAATTTTTCTACACTCCATACTCTGGAATCGTTACCTGAGCTAAGAAGAAAATTGATACCGTTACCGATTGAAACTGGACTATTTTCCATCTGTCATGACAATCTAATAGGTTTCGGCGGCTTTTGCACAATTTTTTTCGGTTTGCAACCATAGCTAAATGGTGTAGTCGTTACAGTAAACGGACGTCGTTAAAAAAAATGAAGAGATGCAACAAAAACAGCGTTGCCAGGTTCCTTTGTGCTCCCCCCCTCGTCGTCATACTCACTAATTTTCTCGTGCTTTCATTTTCCTTTTCTTTTTTATATATTCTATATCTGTCTTTCTCTTTCTCTCTCTTGGCCTTTGCGTCTACCAGATGCATTTTAAACGCACAACACCCAGTCAGTTTTCTCTTACAACACGTGCTACCATCTGGTTACGTTTCACGAGAATTCGAGCGATTTGCTTCTGTTTCCTGCAAGAAAGAACAAATTAAAACTCTCCAAAGTAAAGTGTACAAGGGTCTGCTTAATTCGTTTTGGCATTTTCACGATTATTTAAAATAAAGCACCAACGTTAATTATATTAATTTATTCATATATATATATATATATATATATATATATATATATATTTCGCTATATAGTTATAAGACACGCCCGCGCGCGTGTTTGTACATATCTATATATATACGTCTTATTTGTACGTACAGTCGGGCCGTGACCTCACGCTCCACTTTAAGGGGCCATCTCTTTACGAAAGAAAACGTATGCAAGTCCCCTCAAAGTGGAACCGACATCGTGGCCCGACTATGCGTAAGGTAATCTATCAGCTATGTGAACTTGGCACCCGACTTTGGAAAATCAAATTTTTTTTTTATAGGCTTATAGATTTAAGTATGTAGTTGTTTGTAGTACCAATTTTTTCGTTTGTAGAAGACCCAAAAAAAAGTTATAGCATCATAAAAAAAGCCCATCCACCGACTTTGAAAAAAATAAAATCTAATCACTGATTCCTGCAGAGAATCGTTTGTAGTTGATTGTAGTGAAAGAATTTCCGTTTGTAGTAGCATAGAAAAAAGTTAGAATTTTTTTTTTCTTCAAGTTATTTGTAGTCGTATATAAGTAGTAGCTTCGTTTCGTTTGTAGTTGTTTGTAATGACATTCTTTTGTTTGTTGTCATTACAAACAACTACAAACGAAACGAAGCTACTACTTATATACGAAACGAAAAAATTGGTACTACAAACAACTACATACCGAAAACTATAAGTCTATAAAAAAAAAAATTTGATTTTCCAAAGTCGGGTGCCAAGTTCACATAGCTTAATCTATCGGTACGTCAAACCGGTACTCATGAAAGCCCGAAAATATACAAGTGCTTGTATTCCCTCCGATGGCTACTTGGTACATACGGCTCATCCTCTTCACTTCTGTTGCCGCCAAAAGAGAGACCGTTGGGTTATCAGAGGTGGAAAAAATAAAAAAAATAATTGACGGTAGAAAAAAAAAAGAAAAGCCCGGGGTTCCTGTTGGCCATCCTCTTTCAAGCTTCCTTCAATTTTCTGAAATTTGGTGTCTTATTCAAAAATGGCATTTTGTCGCGTGTTATTTTCATCAGTAACTCCTCTGCTATTCTCTAAGCATCAAAGAATTAAAGCTTTGGTGTATGTATAATTGTATATACACTTGTAAATATATATATTGTGACGCAATTTTTATACTTCAACTTATTCGCCAGTGCTATAAAACTGAGACTAAAGCGTAATCTAACCCCAAAGTCTACTCGCCGAGACGCAGCTATCCCGACGCGTTTTACGCCACAAATATAATGCTCTATTCCCCCGGGACGCGATACCGAAAGTCACCGACTGGGCGCCAGACGCACCGTTGCGTCACGTAACGAGACTACGAAAATTCCCGAAAAGAATAGAGTACGGCAACCGAACTAACTCAGATGAGGGAATGGCAGAGGGGCAGGGAACGCCAAGGTGTTGGTAAGGTAGCCAGGAAAGAAGAGTGAGAACCCGATATAGAAAACAATAACAACTGTCCTTTTATTCAGGACAAACTTAGTATGCAATAGTTAACAAGTATGAAATTCTGAAATACGCTAGTCTATGAGCCTGGAGTTCTTAGCCGGTATCGTGCTGGGTTGCCAGGAAAAGGGACGGAACTGCGTCCCGCCATTGAAACACGCGAGTTACTTTTCCAGAGTCTTGTGACGGTATAAAATAACGTCACAATATATATATATATATATGACGTAGAATCGATGGTACCCAACTTGTTATATATCTGCGACAGAGTGAATCGCTGAATCCTGAAATCAAAGAGAATGTGAGATATCTCACCGATTGCGCTTCATTAAAGAGGAGAACTTCCAAAGCTGGCTCTCTCGACACATTGACTCTTTTCATTGTACGTTTTCCAAAGTTTGCTCTCGAATCCTATGTACCTTCTATCTATTTCCAATAGACTGTACAGATAGACGTTACGCGGTTTTTGTAAGTCTTGCAAGGGGCAGAAAGCTTTCAGGAGAAATAAATGGAGTACATTTTGTTTGGGATTTTGTAGAATTTTGTGAATCCGTTTTTTTTTTGTTTCTATACGTATACACTCGTCTTCATATTTCGAAGAACTCGGTACGTCGTTGCTTTGAGATTTTACGTGGGAAATTACTGTTGCTGCAGTCGGTGGAAAATTGTATGAGACTCTAACTAGCCGGGAGCAACTTGCTTTGTCGTAAATTGGATTCCTTGGAGAATGGAGAATGGAACATAGGGAAAAACAAAGCAAAACAGGAATCTCCAATCGACTCGAGAGATTTTCTCTTGAAAATTCATTCGGCCGGGATACTGTAAAGGGTTCAAAGGCGGAAAGTTCTTTTGAGTCAGATAATGAAAAAAGGATAATTACGAGGGTGAAGCCGTGAAAAAAAAAATAAAAGTGCGCGTGGGGCGTAAAAGTTTTATTTCGTCAAAAATTTGCATTTCACGCGCGCAATACGACCTTTACGGGATCCTCACTAAATTATCCGCGATGCGAGCCAGGGAGGTGTGGACGAGGAGAAAAGAGAAATGAAAAAGTAAATTATTAAAAATAAAGGCTCGAAATTTTCTACGATCGTACGAGACTGGGCGTGGTACCAGCAAAGTCGTCTAACCTCACGTACGACGTATTAGAGAGTTTTAATTGCACCTGAGGCATAGCGTCATAAATGTTGGCTGGTATCGGCTAATTGCACGGGCAATGAGAACGAACACATGGAACGGTTGAATTGCTCGGTTAACGCGTCGCTCGAATAAATATAAGAGTGAATAAAATCGCGTCAGTTAGTATCACGGGCGTGCGCGCTAGTTGGTGGTAAAAATAAATCGAAAATGGCGCCATCGCTGCTGCCTATAAATACGGGCGAAATTAAAGTAACAGTCGGCATCTTAGTCGCTTAAGATTCGATGGGCTGAGCGCGACGTGAAATAAAGTTGCTGGAATGAAAAGTAAAAAAAAAAAGTTAAATAGAGCTCCATCTATAAAATTAGATCCTCACAGGTGGTGGAGTGGATGTAATAGAAAAAAAGAAAACTACGTAAAAAAAAATCCTGGTAAAAAGAAATCCACTCTGGTTATGTAGACCTTTTTCTTTTGCTCTACCAGGGTCGTAGTAGATTCGTATACAGAGAGATGAAACAAAGGCTGCTGAACGAGTTCTGGGACTTAGGTCCCAATGACGGCAAACCTTTCACCGCACACTACTGAAAGGTTAGAGGCGCGCTCCTTTGCGTTTTAAGGAAAAGCGTGCACTTTGGGTTTACAGCTTTTTTTATTTTTTAGGGACTTACATTTCTTTCTTCCTACTAAGCTACAATTTCATCTTGCAGTCACGGGAGCTGACTTTCGGACTTGCAATGTTTTTGTTCTCCTTTGTTGATCTGGTGTTGCAATATATGACGTCAGATTTGCAAGGTCTGATACCGAGCATCCTCACTGACACCAGTGCACCCAGTGGAAAACATAAGATTCTCTTCTTATATGTGCTTCGAAGAATAGTTTTCGTGGCTCCCCTGTATACGAGGGGGTCTTAACACGCTAACAAGGCGCAGGAAGGGCCCCGTGCTAACTGCCGAGCCTACCGCTCGATCCAAACGAGCCCACTTCGTCCCATTGGCGTCCCATCGAGTCCCGGTCACCGTTGTCGGACCCATCCCGCTATTCCTTGTAATGGCGTAGAGCCTGATTTACTTAAAGTCCCTAGCAGCGTATTACGATCCTTAAAAATTTGTCTGCTCGCCATTGTCGTAGAATTACACTTTCTTCATCGGGACTAAGGCCCTATTCTTTTTAGGTCCTTCTTTATCCTCATTGGTCCAGAATTAATCTGGCTCCAAGATATTGTTCCGTTAACCTTTCTCCGCCCGTACCTTCTTACGCACGTCAGAGGTAAAAAGTTTTTCTTCACCTCCGTAAAAGTCAATTAAAAGTACAATATAAATTTGCCTCCAATTATTTAAAGTACAATGATTTCATTCAGATCGAATGACGTTGTCAGTGATTTCTGGTGCAAAATAATTTTTCTTCCTCGTCTCTTGCTCTCACATCGGCTAATGTCCAGGAATTCAAAGAAAGTATCATCCCTCGTCCTTAGGATGAGTTCTCGGCATAACTTCCTCGCATACCGCGACACTTCGACCTCACTTCCTCCGAATAACAGGCTGATCTTTTCTTGTTCTTTCATTCCTTACGTTATAAGCTGTTATTATTCTTATTCTTTGTTTTCCTGTAATAATCATTTGTAAGAATTAGTCGTGACGACCACGATGCATGGGGAAATTTAAATGTGCAACCCACCACGCAGTCCTCTTCACGAATAGTACACTGAACATATGTGCACATCCGGCGTTGGGCGCGTTTATAACCGACGCCATTCAGTTAGGCTTGTGAGAATCCAACAGTCGAATCCAGCCCGGGCAAGCTCAATGAACTTTATTTTTTTCCTGTTGTATCTCTCCAGCATGCATCTTTGTGCAGTAGCCAGCCCTTCTCTCTACTATTACATACATACATGCATCTTGTATGCACTCACTCCCTTCCGTACACTTGGGTCCTATCTCTCCCTTGTACGTAGGTATATGTATGTCTCCTCTGTCGTGAGGAGAAGGCAGTCTAAATCTTCGCTGGATCCTTTCCAGAATTCAGGGAGACGCGAGACTTTCTGGAATTTTTAGAAAAAGGATTTAAAAAATATATACGCTAAAACTGCGAAGAAATCACATAATATGGTATTGGTACGATGTACTTGGAAAGACTGATAATACTCGTTAGATTTTTAAGAATGAGAATTGCATCACTGCCGACCTAAGATGCACTTTGAGATTGCAATGAGACACACTGCAGTATGTGTTCTCTTTGAATAGCCTATGACTGCAGTTACAATTAGTATGCATTGCTCTAGAATTCACGTGTCTGCTGATAACAACTGATATGCTTTCCTTAGATGGATTTTGCATTTTTTTAAAAATTCTTTTCATCTTAAAGTTCTTTGCGCTTCCCTACCCTGCCCGCCGTCATACTTCATTAATGGCGTCATTTCCCTATTCATGCATGTTTCAGTGAACTTCGACCCTCCTTCAATTTTGAACTGCACCTTGAAATTACATTGGCTCTTTTTCACAGACTTTTCGTAAAGGCTGCCTGCCGTATTGGGATAGTGCGTGATCGTGATCCGAATCCTTACTGTGAAACTTGCCTCTTCAATGGCTGTTACAATTGTCGATTGCATCTTGCTCTTGGATTTTAATTGAAAAAAAAATCCCCACCGTTCATCCTTCGTCGATTGAACCCCTGTGAAAAAAAAGGATGCATTAACGACAATCAAAGACTTAGTGAAATGAAAGTGCAAAATTTGAAAAATTGCGTAGGGTCAGTTTCAGGCAGGTTGCTAAGTAATTTTAAACAGACTCGCCTTTGTCGCTGCCCTTGAGATGCCAGTGGCAAAGAGAATAATAATGCGTTAAAGTGCATAATGAGGTGAAGAAACTCTTGCTTGTTGGGAGTTCAAAGTAAGAGCCCTCCTCATATTATCCTCTTTCGTGCCTGGTTCACGGCTCGGGTTTGCTCCTCCTCAGTCAGAACCACTTCGTTTAAAATGCCATCGTTTACGGGCTAGACGTGCGCCATCTTCTTTAATCTCATGAACTCATTGAGGATTTTCGCACGATTCGTGACGTATCTTACGATTTCAAGCCTCTTCTCATTTTATTTTCTCTAGCGCGAAAGGACGCGCATCCACGATCGTCGTCTCCATTACTCTTGAAGGCAGGATAATTTATTTAACTCCTTTGGCAGTCACGTTCCTTGCCTCGCATAACTTTGACCACTAATCGTTAATGATTATTCATCGTAGTCGCTAAATGGATGGCTGACGAGTATCATTGTCGTTTAATGAAAAACCTGCTCCTTTTCTAGCCTCGCCGACACTCCTCTTCGCCACGCACAAGGACATCCGAGTGGCTAATGTATCCCGGTCTAACAAGGTCAGCACGATCGTTAAAGACCTCTCCGAAGGTGCGTCCTTGGACTTCTACTATGAACGCGGACTGGTCTGCTGGTCCGACAGTTTCCAAGAGATGATCCAGTGCGTCCGCTCGAACGGTACATACACTGGCGAGCGGATGATAGTTGTCAACTCCAGCCTAATATCACCAGATGGCCTTGCATGCGACTGGTACACTGGAAAACTGTATTGGACCGACGGCGAGAAGAATCGGATAGAGGTCACTAGTATAGATGGACGTCATCGTAAGGTCCTATTTTGGACTGATATTTATCAGCCCAGGGCAATTGCTCTTGTACCTATGAGCAGCATCCTTTTCTGGACTGATTGGGGCGACGTGCCCAAGATCGAGAGAGCTGCCATGAATGGTGATTCTGATACCAGGGAGGTCATTGTATCTGATGACATTTTTTGGCCCAATGGTCTCACTGTAGATTATGATTCTGAATTGGTATACTGGGCCGATGGTAGACTTGAATTTATTGCTGTGATGGACTATTATGGAAAAAATAGAAGAAAAATTATTAGCGAGGGCTTGGACTATCCATTTGCTATCACGTACTTTGATCAGAAGCTCTACTGGACTGACTGGAAGACTTGGTGCATTCATTCTCATGACGTGAGATCCACTCAGGGCCATCCCAGGGAACTTTTTCATGGAGAGTATATACCTGGTGATATAGAGGTCTGGGATGCCAGAAGACAACCCTTTGGAGATAATCCTTGCCGGCATAATAATGGAAACTGTTCGCACTTGTGTCTGCTTAGTCCAAAACCTCCGGGGTATTCTTGTGCCTGTCCTACGGGAGTCAAATTGATTGACAATTTCACGTGTGCAAAAGGTCCCGAGGAACTGTTGCTCATTGTTCAAAGAACAGAGATATGTAGAATCAGTCTGGACTCACCGGACTATACCAAATTTGTCTTACCGCTTACTGGGATCAAGTATGCCATTGCCATAGACTTTGATCCTGTAGACGAGATGCTTTATTGGACGGACGAGGATGCCTTTGCAATTAGAAGAGCTTATTTAGACGGTTCTGGTCAAGAGGATGTTGTTACCACTGAAGTTGAGAATCCTGACGGCATCGCCGTTGACTGGATCGCCAGGAATCTCTACTGGACCGACACTGGTACAGACAGGATAGAAGTAGCCCGACTAAACGGTACTAGCCGTAAAGTCTTGATAAACGAGGACCTGGTGGAGCCCAGAGCCATTGCACTGGCTCCGGAGCTTGGTTGGATGTTCTGGACCGACTGGAATGAAAAGAAGCCTAAAATTGAGCGCAGCAATTTAGATGGAAGCGAAAGAACTCTTCTCATAACGAAGGACATCGTCTGGCCTAACGGAATTGCCTTAGATCTAGACAGGAAGAAAGTTTACTGGTGCGATGCCAAAACAGACAAAATTGAAGTCTGCAATATGGATGGATCTGACCGAAGGGAGGTTATCGCTGATAATCTACCTCATCTCTTTGGGTTCAGTCTTCTTGGAGATTTTTTATACTGGACCGACTGGCAGAGAAGAAGCATTGATCGCGCCCATAAACTGACAGGTGATCAGCGCGAGGTCATCGTCGATCAAATTCCAAATGTCATGGGTCTCAAGGCTGTTCATTTAGGTCAGATCAAAGGTGACAATCCTTGCGCTAGAAATAACGGAGGCTGCAGTCATCTTTGCCTCAATAGACCTGGAAACAATTATGTCTGTGCCTGTCAAATTGGATATGAGCTTACCAAGGATAAGAGGACCTGTGTCGTACCGGATGCTTTTCTTTTATTTGCTAGGAAGGAGAATATTGGCAGAATCAGCATTGAGAATGCTAACAATGATAATATCATTCCTGTGACTGGTGTCAAGGATGCCAGGTACTGTGATCTCCAGACTTTTCTACTTGCTGTGATAAATTCTAAAATGAAAATCTTATGATTATCAAATTCTGCATTATTTTTAGCGCTTTGGATTTCGACATGCGTGACAACCGAATTTATTGGACAGATGTCAAGGTCAAGGCCATCACCAGAGCTTTTATGAACGGCTCCGAAGTCGAAAGAGTTGTGGATTTAGGACTAGAAACTCCTGAAGGATTAGCCATCGATTGGGTAGCACATAATTTATACTGGAGCGATACAGGAACGCACAGAATTGAAATGGTTCGATTGGAAGGATGCAGTAGAAAAGTTCTGATCTGGCAGGATCTTATGGAGCCTAGATGTCTAGCTTTAGATCCTGAGAGAGGGTAAAAAATCGTTAAGCATTAAATAAGAATTGTTTTACAGTATAATTACTTAGAAGTCTCTTTCATTTATAGTCACATGTACTGGACTGAATTAGGAAATTCAGGCAGCATAGAACGTTCCGGTCTGGATGGTTCCCGTCGACAAGTAATTCTGTCGAATATCGGTCGAGCCAATGGCCTAACTATAGATCATGTTGCTCGAAAACTTTACTGGGCTGATCTTCTCTTACTAGCCATAGACAGCTTCGACCTGCAAACAAAGAAAAGGAAAGCCATCATTACCCACGACATAGTGTATCCCTTCAGCATTACGCAGTACCTAGATTACATTTATTGGACTGACTGGAATACTGGAGACATTGAAAGAGCTAATAAATCTACCGGATTAAATAGGACAAAAATTCATAGCAAACTTGAATCCGTCACAGATTTACTTGTATTTCATGCTTCAAGACAAGCTGGTTGGAATCCTTGTGCAGTTAATAATGGCGATTGTAGCCATCTTTGCATAGCACTACCTGGTGTAGGTGGAAAATCCTCAACTACTTACAAATGCGCTTGTCCTACTCACTATGATCTTGCTTATGACAATAGAACTTGTGTCGGTGAGTTAAAATCTATAATTTATATGACTGCGTTTAATATTGTTTTATAAGTGGTAGTAAAGTATCACAAGTATTATTATTTTTCAGCGCCTCGACACTTTATGATATACAGTCTTCGCAATGTGATGGGTCGTTTTCTACCTGATACGAATGACTGTCTTGATATAGTTCTGCGAGTTCAGGGATTAAAAAATGTCAGGACTATAGAATTTGATCCAATAACACAGCATATATTCTGGATAGATGGTAGAACATCATCGATACGAAAAGCACTGGAAAATCGTACACATTCTGGGGTAGTGGTCAGTGGAGGATCTGGTCATCCATACGACCTGGCACTTGATCCTCTGGGTCGTCTGTTATTCTGGTCTTGTGCTGCTAATAACGCGATAAACGTCACCAGGTTGGACAATGGTTCAGCTCTTGGTGTAGTGGTTAAGGGCGACGGAGAGAAACCAAGAAACATCGCAGTCCATCCTGAGAAACGGCTTTTATTCTGGACTGACGTTGGTGGGAAAACAAAAATTCTTCAAAGCAAAATGGACGGCAAGGAGAGAATAGTCATAGCTGCTGACCTTGATCAGTTCACTAGCCTAGCAGTAGACACTGTATCGAATTTAGTATTCTGGGCATACAGGAAACAAATTGAAGTGGCTGATCTTAAGGGGAATAATCGCAGAGTTCTTGTATCTACAAATCAAGGGGCAGTTGCGCACCTTGCTGTACTCTTTGACTATGTCTACTGGTTTGATAGGGATAGTCAAGAAGTGGAAAGAGTCAATAAAACTTCAGGATCAGGGAGAAGGACTATGATGAGTAAAGCTATTACTGATCTAGTGACTGTCAGGACACCGGATGATTTGATCATGGAAGAACATACTTGTAGTCCATTTCATGATTATGGTGGATGCTCGCACTTCTGTATTGGTACCACATCACCGCGTTGTTCCTGCCCTCAAAATCTTGTTTTATCTGATGATGAACGTACCTGCAGAGCTGCACCTGCTTGTGGCACTGACCATTTCACATGCACCGCGCCTAGTTCTGCTGTGGCCAAAGATTGTATCCCTGCTACCTGGAGATGTGATGGACAGACTGATTGTCCTGATGGTAGCGATGAGCTTGGTTGTCCAGCTTGCAATCAGGATCAGTTCAGGTGTCAGAGTGGACATTGTATAGGTGAGAAATCTTAAAAGTAATTCTCGTAATTAGTAAAGAAAAACATACAAATTAAATTACATTGAACCATATTTGTAATTTTATATTAAAGTACAACTGATCTCTTCTTCTTAGACATGTCCTGGGTATGCGATGGTACCGCTCAATGTCACGATGGCCTAGACGAGACTGCGCCAGCTTGTGCATCTGCGAACAATCACAGGCAGGATGCAGGACCTGCCCCGGATACTGGGAAGAGCACCTATGTCGTAGCTGTCCTGGTCGTTATGGGTGCTGTGATAGTCGTTGTCCTAGGATTTTATTACTGCCGACGAAGGCTAGCTGGAAACGAAGAACTTCCTGACATTCTTCACGACTCTGCTGGGGATCCACTCTCTCCAAAACCGGGTAGAGCTGCCAAGCCAATGCTCGCCCAGAAGAATACTAGGAAGGATCTAAAAGCCTGCACTGTAGCAGTCAGAATGTCTACCTTGAACGGAAGTAGTATTGGCTCCAGTTATGATCGCAGTCACATTACAGGTAATAAAAGAAATAAAAGAAGATACACATAATAATGATGATGAAAAACAATTATTTAAAAAATAAAAATTATTTTCAGGCGCATCAAGTTCAACAAGAGGTAGTTCTGCTGGAGGTTATCCCCAGGAAACCCTGAATCCTCCACCAAGTCCAGCAACAACAGCAAATTCAACAAGGTAAAGAATAACATCTGCTCAATTTACTATTTTATTAAATCCAATTGTCATACACGTTTTCTGTTTTCCAGGTGTTCTAGCAGTAATGCCTCTAGGTATCGACCTTATCGTCATTACCGCAGCATAAATCAGCCTCCGCCACCAACACCCTGCAGTACTGACGTCTGCGACGAGTCCGATGGGAATTATCCAACCGCCAGGTATCGCTACGAGAGCGAACCGTTTCCTCCACCTCCGACGCCAAGATCACTGTACCACAGTGATGCAGCCATAAGTTGTCCACCTTCACCTTCGTCAAGGTCGTCGACTTACTTTAGTCCATTGCCGCCGCCACCCTCTCCGGTGCCCTAAATTAAACCTGGCCTATCCGGCAACGAATGATGAAGCGGACTTCGTACAAGGAATATTCGGGTGACATTTTTCACTACTTACTAATGCATATCTCATCTTCGCAAGTCGTGCGGATACACATGAAATCGGATGACCATGTTTGGTGAAATCGGTGACCATTCGAACATTTCATTTAGTATAATATTTTATTCTTCCATGTACAAACTTCTTTATTACCGTTGTGCCTACAGAACTACGGTCTCGGCATTTATAATTAATCGACCGATCAAGGTTACTTCCGTTCCTTTCAATTAATTATACTGGATCAGGCTAATCTAATCGATTAACGATTAATTCACCGTCGCGTACCGTAGTCAATTGTATATAAGACTTTTTAAAGATGAACGAATAAGCGTGCGGGCTTATCAAATTTTTTACCACTGAACAGTTGACGTGTAATGTATAAGTAGGGAGAAAAAATTGGGACGGTGGAAGTTAAGAGGCCTGAGAAAGAACAGAGTAAAAAAAAAGTTAGTGGAATTAGAATCTGTAAAAATTGTACATGACACTTTTCTTTTATCAACTGTAAAATAAGTCGCGGTAGCCAACCAGCGATGACTTTAATCTATACTCTGTTAATTGTGATATAAAGTATATCATAATATTATATATATATTCGTTAATTATTATTATTATTAATTAATTAATTAATTAATTACCATTGAGCCGTGTCTATATTTTATGTTCCTCTATACTTGACGTAGCGATTGACCAAAGGCTGCACCATTTAACTTTTTTCATCTCATTGGAAATGCTTTTCGCTGTAAGATTTTAGATTTTTATTCCATTAATATCTTTTATAATGGAAACAAAAATAATAATACACCGCGCAGTTCTTTTACAATCCTATCCACAAGTTAGTCAGTGTACATCACATACCATTATTTCGTTCTTTTTTTAAATGTACAACGTATAGATGTACAAAAATGATTTAAAAAGGAAACAATGACAGACACGCTGTAAGGCGTCTTCTTTTAAATATTTTTCGTGCCATAAACAATTCTGAATTCGCTTGTAGACACGAGACAAAATATTGTAAGCTGAACTCACGTTGTGTCCATATGTCTTTATTCAGTTTCTTTTTAAATCTGGCATGTGCAATAGCACAAAAAAAAAACAAATTTCTGCAGATGGCTTTCTTTATCGCGCTTCTTATTACGGTGACGATTATTCTTTTCTTTTTTTACACTCTGCCACTCGTCTAACTAGTATTTTCCACATGAACAGTTGTACAAAGCTATAAGAAGTATCATTCGAATGCTCGACAATTCTATTATTATACATATTAATTATTACATATATGTAGGATGAATATACTGGATTAAGAACGTAGATGACGAAAAATTAAGGAAAATTGGAAGATTTTTACCTCGCACTGCCGTTACGAGAACAATAGAATAGATAATGATATAAAGACAAGCGCGTCTTCGCCTTGATGTATGAGAATTACTGTCAAAATTTTGAATTATTCTCATTATTCTCGTTTTTAACGTCCAGGACTGAACATTATCGTCTATATTTTTTTTACATTTTGAATCGATATGCGTATCTTGTCCCGAAGACTGTAAAAAATGTGTACAAATCGCCAGAATAAAACTTTTGTTAATGTATTTTACATAGATATGTTTTATTCCGTTGAGTTTATATTTATAATAGGATAACTTAATAAAATTAACAGCACATAGAAATAAATATCTATACTCTGACAACAAAGTATGTATTGCACTGCTAGAGCCAAGATAAAAATATTCATTCAGCAAACATAATGTAAATAAATTGATCCTTGCATATTTTTTCTGGAGTTTTAGGATCTCTTACCAGAAAACTGTTATTTATTGTTTCGATATTAGTCATGTCGCTTATGGGACCTTGATAATTTAACTCTTTGTTATTTCCATTTGCTTGACGATCCCCGACATTTTCCTGTTGCATTTTCACGTTCCTCTTGAGCTGCTAGTTCCTCGTCTAGTAGAAGTTCAAAGTTTCCCATTGCTTCTGGCGATGGGCACTTATTCCACCTAACACTGTTTAAAGATAGAAACATGATTCTGTAATTGAATTATATTCATCAACTCATTACTTACTCAGGAACGCCATCCGGTGGCAATACAACGGAGACAATATTGTCAATAAGTTTGTACTTTAGTATTCTGTCATTTACAGTTGTCGATGTTAAGGATGGTGATGCATTTACCTATGAAATGAAAAATAATGTTAGATCCGGAATTATTTTATTCCAGATATAAAATACTTACCTCGATGAGCCAGGGTTTCAATTTGTTGTCAATGATGATATCGTAGCCATAACACTCGAAACAATGACGATCATTCGCCATAACTGGTGCTACTGCCTTCAAGGAGTGAACGATGCACCAAGAGATGTTTGCAAAAAGCTTTTCAGTCACTGCCTTGCCTCGCGTACTTTCCAAGTATAAGCGTAGATTTTGTACACTTAGCTTGCCACCATGCAAACTGTTGTACTCATCCTATGTTTTATTAAATTTTTTTTAATGTTCTGATATTGTGAATATGCACTAATCATTTATGTTGTAATCTTGTACTTACTCCATGTTTTTGTACAGAAACATTGGTAAGGTGCACATACATATTATCCAATTCCTGAATACTAGTATCATACTTGACTGTACAAAATCGACAGAAACCCAATTTAAATAAATATGCTTTCAATGGACGAAAGGAAGTGATGAGAACATATAAACGAAGATCAAATTTTTTGCCACCAATTAATAAGGGATTATCAATATACCTGTAATGCAAAATAGAGATTGTATTAATTCTATATTGTAATTGTATCAAACTCTGATACCTGGAAATCACATAAGACTCTTTGGTGAGATTTGGATTGAATGGATTCCTGGCTTCTCTGGACCATTTTTTTAATTTACTCAATTTATTTATTAGAAATATTCCAGCTCCCTGAGATTTACCACAGGGTTTCATTATCCATGTACTTTGTGGAGATTTTCGGTATTCCTCTACAAACATGTTATAATCTACCAAAGATTAATACAGCATAGTAACTGTTATTGCTATTTTGGAAATATATTTAATCAATTAATTAAATACCTGCTGGTAAAACAAATGTAACTGGGATAAAATCAAGATGAAGGTATTTTCCTGGTCCATCTCCTCTTTCAGCAAGAGGACTTCCTTCCCTCTCTAAATCTTTTCTGTACCTCTTTATGTTTTTCACTAACAAATCTTTCCTTGTCAATTCATAATGATTTGGAAAATGATTAATTGTTCTATAAATAAATAATATCAACAATGTCAGTAACATTATATGTAATAAAACTGCCTAATTAATTTGACTATAACAAATCATTGTATTGTTTAAACAAATTGCATACTGATTGTCACCCATTCTATATCCAGTTTCCACACTGAAAATAGTTCTGCAGGATTGTGTGACTGCCCTAAAATTAATTATTTAATAATTATCTATAAAGGTTCAATAAATTATCTAACAAAAAAATGTACCAATAGAAGTTCCAATCATCTTCAGGACCTACTTGGGTCCATCCCCGTTTTTCAAAATTATATACAATCACAGATTTATCCATATCCGTACAAAACGTGACTTTCATCTTGTCAGCTCCCACAGTCGGTACTCTGTAAATAATGAATTAATCAATAGAAACAATTGTTCAAAGCATTAGTAAATTTCATCAACTAATACATTTTCTCTGTTCAATATGTAGTTCCTATCACAGCAAACTCCTTAGAGTATCTAAAGTAGTAACACAGAAAAACAAAACATAAATTTCAAAGAAATACGCAATTCGAGAAAAAAATTAATAATTTGATGAACAAACAACAAATCTAATAATTATTAACAGATTTATACCTCCCATAAATAGTGGATAAATTTGAATTTAGAGGACGTTTCCCATCCGTAGCGGCGTTCGCCATTGCTGTTTCACGATTTAATTAAAGTTTGATCAATTCTCTATAGAAACGCATTTATCTTATGAGTCCTAAAAAGTACCATTATATATGATTAAATATATAAAATCACCTTGAATAAAAGAAAAACGCCGAAGGATTTTCAATCAATCTCTGAAACCTTTGTCGCAGTGCATCTTATTATTACTTATTATAAATATACACTTTATAATTTATTAATATTTTTTATTTTGACAACCTTAAACTCAACGCAGCATTTGAATAACATTTGAATTTTTGAAAATCGACGGGGTACCAATCTAACCGATATTTGGCGCTGTATTACCGTCGTTCTTTGAATTTGTCAAATGTGTACCTACTCAAACAAAGAATCATACGCAGATACAGCTTCATAGACAAAAGGTAAGTTACACAAAACTTTTAAAATTCCTGTATAAATTTTAAATCGAAAGCTGACCTCATGTTTTAGTTAATCAATGCAATTATATATCAAGTAACGGCAATCTTATTCGTGTATGTTTATCGTTTTCGTGGGCTGAATAGCAAAGTATGATTCCCGATTGTTAGTTAATCGCTATAATTCCAAAAAGTGGTCATAGATTTAATGGTTTCCTTTATTCTTTTAGTTTATTCACTTTCGTGCAATTTATTTTCCATTCTTTCTGTTTTACACCTGATGGAATTATACGAACCTTTATATTCGCACGTTTTTTTGTTTCTATTATACTGTTTCTATAAATCTTCACATGATTTTTTTTATATATTGTCATAACATAGTGTTTGGTCTTTTTAATGCTTGATTGAACTTAATTAGTTAAAGTTTGAACGTAATCATTGAGAATATCTTTCAGTCATATTTTATCTATTTATTAATTATTATTCATGTTTGTAGAAGTGACCACAAGTGACAAAGAATGGCTCCCTTAATTTCTAACGGAGCTGCTGGTGTGATTGGGACTAAGAGAATGGGTCGTGGTCGAGGGATAACAGTATCCAAATTGGCACCAAATAAATGCCTCTGCCAGCGGCCACGCTGTCATGTTTTATGCAACGTCTGTGGTTTTCTTACATGGGGTAGAATTCGCTATGCATGTCCAGTTCATCCACAGGTCTGGTATATCCTTATATGCTTTCTCATTTGCTTCTGTATTTATGTTATTAATATTGATCCTCATTATTTTGATATTTTGTTGCTTTTTTAAGTTTTTTTCTTTAATTTATCTTGCAGACTATGTTTTTGATTGATGTCACCCAGTGTCCAAACTGTAGAGCCTATGAATTTATGCTTTGCGAGTTTTAAATCTATTTCTTTGATTATCATGACATTTTTCTCTGGTAGAAAAATTTTTCAGTGATTACTATGACTATAAGTGTTGTTTTGTTTATGTAAACATACTCAGTAATGAAAGTACCCATTCTGTTAAACGAAGGATTCTTTTACCAAAGAAGTATATAATCTAAAGTGTAAGATGTCAAAGTGTGATATTATTTTTTAAACAAACTTATAAAATGATTATAGATTTAGAAACTATTACCTGTTAACATTGCACAGTTATGCAGTTTAGAATAAGAATTATTTTGCGTTTTACGAAGTTTCTTTTTTTTGTAACTAGATCAGTTGAAATTACTTTTGTTACATTATGTCATGCTAGTGCTGTATAAAGAACAGCATTCAAACTATTATTATTGTTTTGTTTAGAATTAGATTCTTAAGTAATAAAGTTAATGTAATAAACTTATAGGAAAGAGATGAAATACATTACAAAATGACCTTGCATTGTTTGTGTTGTAAAAGCATTTTATTATATTAACTATCATTGATCAGTATCATTAAGCAAACCAGCCAGGTGTTCCAGGCACCTTATTTCGTTTTATGAATGCTTTAAACCCTTTTTTTGCCTCCTCAAGGGCAGCCATATCGTCTGTTACATTTTTGTCCTTGGTATCATCTTTTTCAAATAAAGGTGGGTATTCAAATGTTTGATCTTTTGGCTGTAATGAATGAACAATGCTAATTAATAAGCCTTTTAAGATAGTTTTCCATAAAACAATACGAAAACTCACCAAAACCACATAGGCTACTTTAACATCCTCCTCTTTAGTAAGAATAGACTTGTATGGTTCTGGACGTATTTTTCCAAGTTGAATTCGTGTATTTACTTGAACTGGATGAACGTCATATATTTTCTTTAGGTACTGTTTCACATCTAGAACTGTCATTTCCATAGAACAGTGAAACTGTACAACGTTTTTTGGCTGCTTCATAGTAGGGTTCACAATTTTTAACCAGAAATTTGGTAGGAATACTCTCAGTTGAGGATTGCCTTTTTGATAAACTGGATACCTGCATATTTTAAATTATTATCAACTAACATTTTCATATAAGATATTTATTCTAGAAGACATATTAATAGAAGATGTATAAAATCAAACATTATAGGTTATGGTATGCAGTATATTAATTAAAATTTTTCCAAATAGTATTCATGCACATTGATAAAGATTACATAAGTGAACTATGAGTATATGAACCAGTTATTCTTTCTGACATTTATAGATATGCTCACCATCGTGTTGACATTTTACTATTTTGTTATGAAAAATGGAAAAATATTCCCATGAATGTATTACTTGTTTGACTTAACCTTAAAATTAGCAGAAGACATATTAGGGCTACCAACTTCCATCAAAATATTACTAGACAGACTATTTTTTTGTCAACAATGCTTTTATGCAATTCCTTTTGCACTTTAAATATAGTCTTTTTATTAGAACTCTACTTCAATCGTGGGCAATTTAGTATTTACAGTAAAATTTAAGTAACAATCTTATGAATGATTAAACATGATTTTCAGGAGTACTCTTTGAAGATGCTGCATCCTTATTTAAAGAATCTTTGGAGTCGAGTAAAGGATGTAGATGAAATTTAATACTGCCAGCAACATGTCTCTCATTTATTAATCGACAATTGTCTTTTGTATCTTTGATTATCCTCTGAAACAAGACTTCCTGAAAAAAAAAATAACTGATATTAACTTGCATAGAATAGTTGAAACATGAATATATATCAAGTATAATTGCTTACAGATGTTTCTTTATTGTTCTCAACAGAAATAAGAATGCGAACATCATGGTTCTTGATCAACCATTTATTGATATTTTTAATCTTTGATACCAAATCAAATTCAGCTATACGAGTTGAAATTACCATTAATTTAGTGGGTTTTAATGCGTTACTCTTTTGAGAAGCTTTTTGTTCTTTACGTTTCATTTCTTCCTGAAAATATTCTGTGCCTGTCATTAGTTTATAAGTTGCTCGGTCAGTTTTTGTATCTATATCCACAATTTTTACTAATTTCAAGTTACGTCTTTTAGCTATTTTTTGTGCCTCCTCCAGTGTGATAACAACAAGTGTTTCATCAGGATGTATTAATGTGATCCTAGGGCCTGATAATTTTTTCTTTCTCTCAGGTTTTGGAAAATTATCTTTTGCTTCACCCATTGAATTCCTTTTGTCAATATTAGGAAATGTACTTTTGCTCGATGAATAATTAGGCATTTGTACTTTGTGAAAAGCAGGAAGCATGTCACATATTTTTGGAAATATTATAATATTGCATTTTTTCAGAAAATTAAGATTTGTTGATATTCTTACAAAACTCAAAGCTCGTGTCATACAACACAACGCCATTTTTTACTCTACAATGATTGTACCTTAACAGTTTCTACACTTCTACTCCAATGTACCCTGCTAGTTTTGTTATAAGCAAAAAGGCGTGACTGGGCATAGTGGGGACAAAATATGCTGTTTCATTGGTCGTCTTTCCTCCTACTCTCTCAAATCGCACGTCATAGACGTAGCTGCTAAAATAATGAGAGATTTTAGAATTCTTATTTAGAAATAACATAACCTAACAAAAAATAACAATTTTCGACTGATTATTCAGGTTATAATTTCTAATCATTCATGACTTAAAAATCTGAGGATTTAGAATGATTGTCCGGTATACAGTTTGCTGTTTGCTGGGAAATCGTTTGAAAAATGCTTATTTCAATAATCAAAATATTAAAAGTACAAGGTGAGTGTATTTGCATACATAAAAAGATATATATCAGTTTAACTTCGTATAAATCATGTTTTTTTTTCAGTTTCATCAAAATTATTTATAAGAAACTCTATTGCACTGCTTCGAAGGAATATGAAACACCTGTTGAAAATATACGTAACTTCAGTATAATAGCTCATGTTGACCATGGGAAGAGTACACTTGCTGATCGTCTTCTGGAAATGACAGGAGCAATACGTGCTAATTCCGGAGCTCAAGTCTTAGATAAACTGCAAGTTGAGAAAGATCGTGGGATAACAGTGAAAGCTCAAACAGCGTCATTAAATTATACATATGATGGAGTAGAGTATCTATTAAATTTGATTGATACTCCAGGACACGTTGACTTTAGTAATGAAGTATCACGGTCCTTGAGTGTCTGTCAAGGTGTATTATTGTTAGTAGATGCTAATGATGGTGTTCAAGCACAAACTGTTGCAAATTTTTACCTAGCTTTTGGACAGGATTTAACTGTCATTCCATTGATAAACAAGGTATATTTGCTAATCTTTGTTCAGTGTTGAACATCTGTAATCAAAATGTCTATTGATAACATTTTTACTAAAGGTGGATCTAAAAAATGCTGACCCAGAAAGAGTTGCGAAGCAACTTAATACACTGTTTGATATCGAAGAGTCAGATATCCTTAAAATTTCTGCAAAATTTGGAATGGGAGTTGACAAAGTTCTGGAAGCTATTGTCAAAAGAATTCCACCTCCTGTAGTGGATAGGCAGAAGCCATTCAGGGCTTTACTATTTGATAGCTGGTATGATCGCTATAAAGGAGCTGTCTCTTTGGTCTCGATCAGAGAAGGTTCCGTATCTGTCGGACAATATATCTCATTTGTACATACTAAAAAATCCTATGAAGTAAAGAGCCTTGCATTGTTAAGACCAGAGGAACAGAATGTCAAATCTTTGTAAGTTAATAATACTTTACCTTATTTGGTTAATTTACTTATTTTATTATTGTAGTATGCTTTACTTTGTATACATATGTAGAATCGCAGGCCAGGTCGGCTGCATCGCATGTAATATGAGGTCATCAGCAGAAGCCCATATGGGTGATACAATCCACTTGAAGGAAGCTTTAGTTGAGCCGCTACCAGGATTCAAACCAGCTAAATCTATGGTGTTTGCCGGAATTTATCCAGCAGATCAATCACAGTTGCCTGATCTGAAAAATGCTATTGAGAAGTTAATTCTTAATGACAGCGCAGTGACTGCTACTACTGAGTCCAGGTGAATTATATAATACTGTTAAACAGTTTCCCATTTTATAATACAATAACTTTAGTTGTACGTATTATTATCTATATTGTATTCAGTTCTTCTTAACGTGTATCTGTTGCAGTCCGGCGTTGGGACGTGGATGGAGATTAGGATTTTTGGGACTGCTTCATATGGAAGTTTTCACACAGAGATTAGAACAGGAGTATGACGCTGAGCCTATTCTCACAGCACCAGGAGTTACATACAAGGCGAAGATCGTTGGACGAAAAAATATTATTAAATACGGGTCTGATGAAATATTCTTTAATAATCCGGCACACTTTCCAGACCCTGTGATAGTTACCGAATTTTATGAGCCAATGGTTATGGGTACTATAATAACACCAGGTATACATTGTTATCCTATTCTATCTCTATTGTAGCATTAATCAAGAATTATGCAGTTTTTATGTCTTTATTGTTTCTTCACTGTTTGTATTAGATAAATTTGTCGGTGGTGTAATATCACTGTGCATGGAGCGTAGGGGTGTTGAGAAATCTACAATGAATGTTGATAATGAACGTGTGATGCTGCAATTTATTTTACCACTTAACGAGATCATAGTTGACTTTCACGACTCTTTGAAATCTATGAGCTCAGGCTACGCTAGTTTCGATTATGAAGATTATGGATACCAGCCATCTTCTATAGTAAAGGTGACTTAAGACATTTGCATGGCATACTACTAGAAAAGTTGTGCAATATGTGTTCATGAAAATTATACTGTTATATGTTCTTTAGCTGAATATTCTTTTAAATGGTGTGGAGGTTGAAGAACTAAGTACGATAGTTCACAGCTCCAAAGCTGCTCAAATGGGAAAGAGAATGTGTACAAGATTATTAGATATTATACCACGACAACAATTTCAAATAGCTATACAAGCTGCAGTAGGTTCGAAAATTATGGCTAGAGAGACATTAAAGGCGTTTCGGAAGGACGTGACAGCCAAACTGGTAATATTTTTTAATATATACTAGGGCCAAGGAGATACTAGTAAAGAGGGTATAATTTTATGGGACTTCGTGTGCAATGGTTTGCGGGCACAGGAGATAACTTTAAATAAGCATAGAAGTTCTGAAAAGAATTAGAATGCAGTACATTTCATTTGACACCTAACACACGGGAACTGGACCTCTTTATTAAAATCTCCTACATAATACTTATACATTTACAACTTGTTTATTTATGCTTTTATTGCTTTAGTATGGCGGAGACATTACAAGAAGAATGAAATTATTAGCAAGACAGGCAGAGGGCAAAAGAAAATTGCGAATGGTGGGCAATATTGCTCTGCCAAGACAGACTTTTATTGATGTATTGAAAAAATAAAGTGCATTAGGCATTTAAGTCTTCTGTAACATACTTTGGAATAAATTATTTAGAAAACTCTTTGATGTGACTATATGAAATGTTGATTACTGGTGTCTGACGTTTTATAATTCAAATCTGTAGTGATAGAATAAACTAAATATTGAAAAAGTTTTCTAAAGAAATTCTTTTATTTTATTTGGTTCTTTACACCTTTTTAACAAAACAAAGATTATCATTGTAGTTATTTCCTCCAAACATGATATTCTTGATGCGTGAATAATTCGTTTGAAATTTAGAAAATGTGAAGTTTTGATGTTGGTATGAAATATCACTAAATTCATTTTTTGCCATTTTCCCCTAGGGATGCAGTTGATATCACGGGTAAGTAAAGATGATTTTGCTAAAACATTGAATGACGTAAAATCATCCGATCTTCAGGCTGCTCCTGATTGGCGAGAATGCAGTGGCACGATCATTTGTAATTTTTGGTTACTACGTTTTGACACATCGTGCGTGAAGTGTTGACTCGGTGAGATAATATTTAATGAAATATAGGAAAGCCCAACGAGTAGAGGATAAAACTACTCCGAATGGCCGAACCTGGTAGCTGGGTTCCACCCGGCCAGGAAAATGATTTTACCAATATCCCAACTAGTGACAGCTTTAATTTGAACGAAATGACTGGATTCGATGGTATGTCTCTGGCTTTCCTGACGAATTCTATCTGCAAATTGCAATTTATAGAATTGCGACACTATAAAAATGTTAACTGTTTCGCTTCTTTTGAAAGCTTCATTTATGCGAAACAGTAATAATTTTAATGCAATCTGGACTGGATTCTTAAAGAATTTTTTCCTATGTTCCACTGTTTCTCTTTAAAGTAGAAATAATTGTTTTTCATCTATTTAAGTACTTAAAAGAAATTTTAGTTATGGTTGTAGTCTGCTTGGGTAAATAGGTGTATTTAATTTTATTGATCCTTTTCCAGATCTTTTATCGAATTGTGAAACGGAACTTTTGAAGACAGAAAATCTCTTCAGTGACGAGACTCTTATAGCTGAATTGGAAGAGTCCATGACAGGACAACTTGATGACTCGTCTCCGTTTGATTTCATGGATACAAATGAATTTTTAAATGCATCAGATAACAGTGATTTTAAGGATTCTAGTATTCTTGATCCATTGAAATCTAATGTACAGTCTGTACAGCAAGTTCCATGTGTTAATCAAGAGGCTGTGACTCCTCAAGTTAAATCACAAAGGATTTCTGTGGCTCCTACCCCAACAGTCTTTAGTTCCCAATATACCATTCCTCAAGGAATGAATTTCAATGTTCAACAACCAGTTGTGACTTTAGCTCCAGTTGCAACACAGCAACGACAGCTTCTCTTACCTGCTAAACTCATAAAGTCGGAGTCTGTTGTTTACTCAAGGGGATCACAGGCTGTCACATCTTCTCCTGTTCCACATCAGATTCATACTTTGGTTAATACAGCCAATGGCACCGTTCTTGCTACTGGTAAGATATTAAATAAAAAAATAATTATTTGAATGAAGAAGGCAATTAATTTTCTCTAACAGGAATACCAGTGGTTTTGGATACTGACAAGGTGCAAATAAATCGTTTAAACACTGGGAGTCATATAGGCGTACCTAGAGTTCGTGAAGTGAAGCGTAGTGCTCATAATGCAATAGAAAGAAGATACCGTACTTCTATCAATGACAAAATCATTGAGTTGAAGAATATTATTGTTGGAGTAGATGCAAAGCTCAATAAGTCAGCTATCTTGCGGAAAACTATTGATTACATAAGGTGAGAACTGTTTATATTCGTTAAGAAATCACTCAATCGAATTGATCAAACATTATATTAAAAAATTATTTGTCTTTAGATTCTTGCAAAATTCCAATGCCAAATTAAAAGCAGAAAACATGTCACTTAAAATGGCTGCGCATAGGCAGACAATGAGAATGGATGCTTTGACACCACCACGTTCCGATACCAGTGAACCATCTTTGTCACCGGTTCCTGATCCTCTGTCTCCTCCATCCCCATCATCAATTAAAGATGAGTCTGAAAGCTTGCACTCACTTCACCACTCAGTATCCTCAACCCGAGGTTTAAGAGATCACACGAGGATGACACTCTGCGCTTTCCTCTTCGTATTTCTCGCATTCAACCCATTCTCTATCCTGGTGAACAATGTAGGACGTTTCAAAGATTATTCCAGCGCCCGCGTCGACGGTAGAACGATTCTTAATTACAATGGTAAATATTATAAAACACAAATCAGTTATTCGAAATATAAAGGCAGATGATATTTTCGTATTAATCTAAAACTTTCATTCCACTATAGATCAGTCGGAGACGGAAATTGGTATTTGGGGTAGTGTTCTCCTAGGATTGATCAATATAATCCTCCTGTTTTGTGGTCTGTGTCGACTTTTACTCTACGGTGATCCAGTTCTACCATCAGATAGCAAAGTCTTCCTGGATGTACGCCGATGGCGTCGCCAGGCAGAGTTCAATATGTCCAGAAACGATCATGAACAAGCTTGCTCTGACTTGCGTCAGTGTTTGGCATTTTTCGGTAAAACTGTACCATCCTCAAGACACGAAGCATTTTTGCCAACTACTTGGCAGATAGTACGACAAGTGTTGCACACTCTGCGCCTTGATAAATTCGTCAACCATTTTGGCAAATATTTTGCTGACAAATCGGAGCGAGAGCAAACTCAGTTATCTGCCTTAGAGTTGTCGATAGTTTATCAACATTTGCTGTGTCTAAGACTCTCTAACGGTTCAACAGAATCTGTCTTATTCTTGGCTCTGTCTGCTGTGAACTACGCTGAAGCAGCTGGAAATACTGCACCGAAGACGTACCTGGCTGAAGTGTATGCGAATGCTGCCTTGTGCTTGAAACTGTTACCTTTTCCTTTCGTGTACAAGCACTATTTAGCCAAATTCAGAAATGTACTCACTACCTGTGCTGTACCTGAAAAACTAAGATGGCTCACTAGTCCTGAAGGATTCAGATTCCTAAACTCTCAGAAATGGCAGTATGATTCTCGATGTCAGGATGAATTTTCGTCTCAAGCTAGTAATACTCAACCGCTGTCGTTTGCTGCAAGAGCTTACAGGCAGCATCTCCTGGGACAATGCTTGAAACTCATTACTGGAACAGCTGAAGATTCGCACGCTTCAGCCGTTCTGGAAATGGCTAGAGCAGTCGTGGCTTCGGCACAGGTAGAATCCAGCTCTTCCTTAGTCGACAAACTTTCTATCAACAGTAAGAATCATTCTTACCTCCTGAACAATGTTATGTCTTCCATCTTTCATGTTTTCTTCCTATTAATTTCAATTTTCTTTCTTTAACCCCTCAGAATGCGAAGATGAAATTGGCTTATGGTGGGGTGCTGTGATGTGTGTCGCAGCCAGTTGGAGATTAGGAGAAGACGACACAGCTGCCTGGAGTATAGTCGTTGGTAGATTTCCCTATGAAAAGAGTCCGCAATCTGGTAAAGGTAGTCCGCTACCTCATGCAGTTCTCAATGTGCTTCAGGCTGCTAAAAGAGCTGGTGGGCGAGCGCCAATGAGATTGATAGATCAAGCCGGAACTTTCTTGGAACAATCAATGTTTTACTATCATTGCAAACAGCAATCATCTCAAAACATAGTGGTAGGTAGCTGATGAAGGATTTAAAATCTAAAAAAATCAGTATGGTGCTAGTACAAAATAATAATTTATGATGCCTGTACCGGGCATGCATTGTAGTTGCATTGCATGGATGTAAATAACGATGCAATACTTCTGCAGTGTAAACCCCGTGACTGGTCCATTCAGCAGTGATACAACATTTACTTTAACTGTTAACTAGTAGTGCAATTGTATAATAAAATCTATAAATCTGATACTTATAATCAATTCAATTACAGTTAACTCAATTATGGATTTGTGACTGGCTTCTGGAGCTAAGAACATCTTTATGGGAGGAGCTGGAAACTGAAAATGTTAAAACTTATGGACATTCGGCTCTAGCTGGTTTTCAGCGTGATCTCGCATGTCTGCGTCAATTATGTCAACAGATTCCAGTGAGTTATTACAAAATTATTAGTCATTAATAAAATATCCGATACCATTACATTCTTCCTTGTTTGCAGTCTGTACTCACAAGAGTTTTCCTCTACGAAGCCACAGCGAGAATAATGGCTGGAGCTGCACCAGTGCGCACACAGTTTTTGCTGGACCGTAGTCTTCGGCACAGAAATTCTAAATCTTCTATTATTTGTGGGAAAGATCGTTCCCAAGAACAAGGTACTGGCGAACGTGAGCATGCTGCGGCTCTTTGTCTGGCCTGTCGACACCTACCCACAGTTCTCTTGGCTTCACCCGGTGAACGAGCAGGAATGTTGGTTGAGGCCGCAAAGACGTTGGAACGAATTGGCGATCGCAAAAGGCTGCAAGAATGCTACGAGCTCATAAGGCAATTAGGACCTGCAATTTCTGTTAACTAAGGTCAAGAGCAACGTTCAAAGATTTAGTGCGTACCTGATCAATTCGACAGAAAACTTATAGTTAATTGAAGGTCTGCCAAATTTTTATGAGAAGAAAGGGATTATTATTATTATTATATTTATCCGGTCCAGCTTGTGTATTTCTTAATATTATTTATTCACCGCTGGACGTTAATACGGGTCACCGCTTTCGATTTTAGCTTTACTCCCTTGAAACTTCCTCGAATTTGACATATATTGTATCTACGTTTAGCTTTTAAAGTAAATATATATTCATTTATATATAGTAATTTTGTTACATCTATGTAAACTACATATAATATATAATTATTATTGGCATTTAAAAATAAAATATTTTTATATTTTTAATTCGAATTGAGAAATGTGTTCCTAAAACGGATGAAATGCATTCATAAATCTCGCAACGCGAGATATGATAATCGATTCTTTTAAGTATTTCGATAATCTAAATGCGAGAATGACGCCATTGGACGCCACTGCGATCTGCCATCTAGACCTTCTTTCTTTCACGGCGATCCTAGAAGTAAGTTAAATGCATGTTTTCTTGTGAATTTCGCACTATTTTCCGCATAAAGTTCTCCGACGATGTTTTAAATAATATAATTCATCAATTACGTTTATGTTGATCTATAAAATGAACACTATTTTCCAGAAGATCACTCAGAAATACAAAAATTTCCCCACAATAAGTTACCACCACGTGTATAAAGCTCGTAGATGGAAACTGTATTTACTTCACATAATCTAATGTATTTCAACCATTATTCATGATATTTTTATCTATCGTTATTTTAGTTTACTTCAAATTATTTTACTAAGATACTCCAATTGATAGAATAATTGGGAAATTATTTTCTTATACAATTTAAGTGTTACACTTTGCTTAATTGATTATCCATTCATAATTTCATTTATCTAAATATTTTATTCATTGATCTATAATTTAATATTAACGTTAAATTCTTATATTTTACAGTCTAAGCCGACAGAATGACGAATTCTAAAGGTTACCGGCGTGGAACGCGCGACCTGTTCTCCAGGAAGTTCCGCAAGCATGGAACAATCCCACTTTCTACGTATATGAAGGTGTACAAAGTTGGAGATATCGTGGATATCAAAGGCAATGGTGCAGTCCAAAAGGGTATGCCATACAAGGTATACCATGGTAAGACTGGAAGAGTCTTCAATGTTACTCCCCATGCTCTGGGAGTGATAGTCAACAAACGTGTCCGTGGTCGCATAATCGCCAAACGTATCAATGTGAGGATTGAGCATTTGACACACTCCAAGTGCCGAGAGGACTTCTTGAAGCGTGTTAAGGAAAACGAACGTCTGCGTAAGGAAGCGAAGGAAAAGAAAATTCAGGTGCAACTCAAGAGACAACCTGCACAGCCATCGCCTGCCCACATTGTGTCAGGACAGGAGGCTCCAATTCTTCTAGCACCTATTCCATATGAATTCATTGCTTAAAAGTCTAATAAAGCCGTTTTGACATTATACAATTAGTTTTTCATACTCTTCCTTACAATATCCTTGCAAAAAAATGACTAAATGCCACAGAGATCTGTGATTGCGTTATACAATGTTACTAAAAGTATTGCAGTAAGGAAAAAGGACATATCCAATATATTCTTATAGTACATAATACTTTATTATTGTTGGCATATTTAAATTAAAAATTCTATTTTAAATACTTTAATTACACATAATACGATATTTACATAGAATAGATATCCTGGGTCCAATTGTAAAGCTATCCTTGTAATATGTCTTCTCATATAGTCCTGACACTAGATACCATTGTATCAAAGCAGGTCAAAGCTGGACACACTCAACACTTTAAATATAAGCTCGATCGCACCTAAGCTTGTTTGTAACAATAATTTTATTATCAGTCGTATATTTTACATTCAAATAAATTCTGATAGTGCCACAAGCTCATTAATCCTGAACAGCTTTGCCATTGTGATTTTATCTTCCTCGATGGTAAGGACCCTGCCTTGCTGGTTACCTTAGCTTTGGACTAGTTGTAGGGTATCATTTTAAATAAATAGATCTTACACGACTGCCTCGGCAGCGCGGCTTGGCCATAATCTTTTTCTTTCTTCTAATCCCATTCTTTTATATACTTCTTATTTAGCAAATCTTCTCACATCAAAACATCACTTCCTTCGGAGTGAGCCTGGGGCTCCGAAACCCTGTCCATTTGCTTCTAGCTACAGTCTCTTGACTGATAAAAAAGAATGTAACCAGTTTCCGATGACTTTTGTATATCAGACGTCAGACCATAGAAATCTTCAATCGTCGACGCATCGATTTTCTAATCAGAAAAACAGCAAGTATTAATTACGGTTATCAATAGTGACGTAATTGAAACCTATTGCTAAACTTACATCGACCATATCGTCATCAAAAAGTAACCAGAAACCATGACTCTTTACTATAGAAATATAGTGGCCACGATTTGGACCACTTCCACAATGTATTACCACAGCCACGAGGTCGTAGAGACGGTCTGGATTAACAGCATCATCACTCTGAAATAAACTCTTCTTAGGATAGTGCATATGTGTGATTTTTTCAATTAGATATGATTATTTAGCGTATTAGTGTTATATTTAAAAATATTGAAGGAACCTACAGTATTAAAGAGGCGAAGCTCCAATGGAAATACCACCCGATGAGATACTTTAATATGTCTGTTGTATTGTTCAACGTACTTGAACCGTTTCAAATGGAGAGCTAATATCATTGGCAGCTTCTTCACTCTCATTCGTTTCTAAATTCAACGATGAGCATTATTCATAATTTATTCAGATACAATCTGTAATTAAATAGAATTTAATGACACTGCTTCACTTACTTGTGCTTCCTGATAGCTGCTACAGTGATCGCATTTAAATTTGTTATCACTACAGAGAGTTTCAGTATTTGAAAAACACTTTAGGCAGTGAGTGATGGAGGTGTTTTGATCTACATCAACCTGAAGGTCAAAAAAATCCTCGTCCTTACTGGAGACAGTCTCACAATTCAGACATCTAGTCTCCGAAGTAAGGATACCCTGAAAGATTTCGTGAACCCAGGTTGGCTCCGGTGGGGAACCTGCATCTCCAGAGCCGCCTTTTCCTGCAGGTTTGCTTTGGCTTCTCTCTGCTATAAATAGAAGAATTGGAATTAATTAAATAGGACTGATTATGTTACAATGAATAAAATAATAACAGATATACATAATTACCAAGAATAATCTCGTTGATGTGGTTTATTAAGAAATTTAAAAATTCGTGAGCATCCTGTTGCATATAATTGTCGAACTCCTCTGCAACATATTCCATAATGAATTGTCAGTTATTGAATTACAGATAAAATATTTATTTACACACCTTTCTCTTTCCGTAAACGGGCAATAAACTTCTTTGGGGCAATAGAACCTACTTTCTTTTTCTGCGTTGCTATACTGTAAAATAAATCTGCGAGACATGTTAACAATGTCTCTTTAGTTCTCTTATTACGTGCTTTGTACTCCAAAACTTTTTCACGAAACGGTCTACAGAAATACAATGCCTGAAGTACCGAATTGCTGTAGCAAGTATTTCCAAACTGTGAATAGAGAATATATATAAAGCAATAGAATATATATTCCCCACTATATGAATTAATAGTAAACTCACATTCACAAGGCCAAAATAATGTTCATTTGGAGGGAACTGATCAGAGCCAATGTCTCTTTCTAGCTGAGAAATATTTGCACCCTGAAACATAACAGAGAACATACATTCTATGACATTTCATTATAACTCAGGATCTCATATGGCATGTCATTTAATTATTATATTAAATTACGGTCCATTACATGGGTTTCAGGTTAGATTAATAAAGTTTTAGTGTTGTAAGAGTACCAAGTATTACATACCATTTTACAAATAGTACACACTGACTGGCAGTAGAATATCATTTAACATGAATTTGGCCGTGAGAAACAACTCCATCATACTGGAGAAATGTCGAGTATTATTTTAAATATTACAGCATTAACACATTCATCAAGCCATCTTAACGTTTATATTGGAAGTATCCCGAAGTATAGTGGTAACGAAGATAAAGGTACGTGTATTTTCTTCGACAGAAAACTGCGAAATGAATTCCTTATAAATCACAGACGATGAAATATTCTGCCGTCTGAAATTAATCAAACAAATCTTTCATATTTTTAAACAACGAGTTTTTACGATTTTCCTCTCCACATACGGCCTAATGCGTTCTGGCAGACGATCGCCGCTGCCTCGTTTTCATTTCCTCTAGTGTTTATACCACGGTCTTACATACAGGTCTTGCAACTCCCTTGGAGGGGGTAGTCTTCTTTTAGAAGCATTTTTCATTTCGCTTCATGACCACCAGAGGCGTTGCGATCAAGCAATCCGTTCCTATTTCTCTCTCCCGCAGCCGATTGTAGAGTGAGATAGATAAGGGGCCCGTTCCTATTTCTCTCTCCCACAGCTGACTGTAGAGTGAGATAGATAAGGGGGTCGCTCGATCACAGCGACGCTTGTGACTAAAATTTAAAATGTGCCGTGCTTCAAAACCAGGTCTACCCCCACCGCTGAAAATTGGCCGAGTTGCAAGACCTGTATGTAAGACCGTGGTTTATACAATAGAATTTATTTGCCCTCCTACTTGTCGCTCGATTCTGGTTATTGGTGCAAACAATTCTCTTTTCTGATTGGTTTGTTTTTAACCTAACTTAACCTAACCTGACCCAACTATTTGCAAGAGCATCAGGACAGTGACGGTCGTGGTTGACGCGATGTTTTTAAAACTAAAACACTATCAGGGTCACTGGGACGTTAATTAAGCTTATAGCTGTCTCCTGCACTTATTCCTACCCTTGTCTGTCTTCCCCTTATCAATTATTATGTTTACCATAAATTCACTTTATTATTTAACTTTTTTATAAAATATTCAGCGCAATACATTGCATACATTTATTCTAGATGTATGCGCTCATAACTTTTATTCTAAACAATGTAGGATCGTTCGTGCAAGCTTTTTTATGTGCTCCGCAGTTCTATAGGTGTGTTCGAAAATAAATAATCCAGAGCGCAGAGTGCATCGTTGCTTCTCTATTTATTGCATGCATTTGATCGAGACACATATTCTCGGCGCTCTTGTCTCATTTTCGAATACACCTATAGTGCTTATGAATCTGGACCAGGACTTTGGTCCAGTTTTTACAGTCCTTTTATAACTGACAATCTTATCGATTTGTTGAATCTTTAAGACAAACCTTCAAGTCACTTGATAATAAGAGAGGCACCATTTTACGTCCAAAAATATGTGATTGAGTCACCCAAGGTTATTTAAAAATGGCTGACTGATAAATAATAATTTTCATAATCTATTATGACTTAAAATTAAATTTTACTGTTTACTTCTTATATAGAAATTTTTGAATTCATAAGGATGCTGCGCACTGTTAGGAGTATAGGTTTTAAACCTGCAGGCTTTAGTTTTCACACAGAGGTACGCATAGATTATTAGGATTTAAGTTTTTATGAATTAAATATACGTTTTAGAAGCATTGATATCAAACATGCTTAATATGTTTTAATTACAGAATTGACATTAGTAACCTTTTTACAGTGTACCAAATGCTCCAAAAGTTTCTCTGAAAAACTTGAAAATGGTCCTTCGCTGAAGGACTTTGTGACAGAACGGTCATCTGAATACGGTGGTAAATTAAAATTAGACAAAGGAGATAGGTCTCGTCTAAGACTCCCACCATGGTTGAAAACAGAAATTCCCATGGGTAAAAATTATAGTAGAATTAAAGATCAGTTACGTGAATTAAAATTGAGTACTGTTTGTGAAGAGGCACGTTGTCCAAATATTGGAGAATGTTGGGGTGGTGGCACTCATGGAACGGCCACAGCAACTATAATGGTTTGTATTCTAAGCATAGTATTCATTTTAAGCAAGGGAATAAATAAAATTCAAAGTCTTAATATTTCTGCAGCTTATGGGTGACACTTGTACCCGAGGCTGTAGATTCTGCTCTGTAAAAACTGCACGTATTCCACCGCCGCCAAATCCTGAGGAGCCTGTTAATACAGCAAAGGCGATAACAGATTGGGGTTTAGACTATGTAGTTCTTACTTCAGTAGATAGAGATGGTTTGTAGCAAACATTTGCTTAAAAACAATATCGTTTTCCATGAAGTTCTAATATTCTGTGCTCCTTTTTAGATTTACCTGATGGTGGGGCATCGCACATAGCAGCAACAGTAATTGAAATCAAGAAACGTAGTAATATCCTAGTGGAGTGTCTTGTTCCAGACTTTAGAGGAAATCGTGATTGCGTGTCGACCGTCGTGCAGGCGAAGCTTGACGTTTTCGCCCATAACATAGAAACGGTTGAGCGACTAACTCCATTCGTTCGGGATCGTCGTGCAAATTACCAGTAAGACATTTCTTCAAGTATAAATAGTTGTAGAAGATTTTCTAGCTAAGTGCGTTATTATGGTTTATAATAGACAGTCCCTGCGCGTTCTGGAAGCAGCCAAGTCTGAAAATCCTGATTTGATAACAAAGTCATCGATAATGCTGGGTCTTGGAGAAACCGACGAGGAAGTGGAGCAGACCATGAACGATTTACGAGCTGCAGGCGTAGAAGCAGTCACCCTAGGACAATATATGCAGCCGACAAAAAGACATTTAAAAGTTATTGAATATGTTACTCCAGATAAATTTAAGTCCTGGGAGAATTTTGGAAATGATCTGGGATTCATTTACACTGCTAGTGGACCACTCGTTCGATCTTCTTACAAAGCAGGCGAATTTTTCCTCACAAATGTTATAAAAAATCGAACGAAAAATATTGATCAGAGCAATTAATAGTACCTTTTACCGATAATGTAAATAACTAGTCGAATGAAAATTGTGTATAAATGTAACTATAAAATACAAAGTTAACTAAACCCATAATCAAACTCTTTAGCAACAATAATATGGAAGGTTAAGTGAAAAGCATACACGATATTTAAGCAAAAGCAAGTACTTTATTATAACGTATATTGTAGAAATGATTTCAAGTACTGATTTACTCAGTATCCATGGCGACGGCTGGAATAGGATCACGGGGACCTTCATCTGGAGGTGGTACTTGGGGAGGTCGATTGTCTTGCTCCACATCAGGCTCAGTAGGTCTACCTCGCTCTTCCTCACCTTCCATATCCCACAAATAATCAGCAGTTGCAGTCTCGTCCAAGATCGTGAATTCCGTACCCTTTCCAACTATCGCAATAGATACGTTCTGTGAATAAGATTAGAGATTTTGGTGCTGATACGCAATGCAATTGTCAATCAATTAAAATTTCTAATTAATATTAAGTAAGGTTACCTTGATCGTAAGAGCATCCTCATTGGGCAAAGTATCCAACAAAGCTCTAAGACCATGTTTCACAAGTTCATTTAGCTCACAATTAGCAAACTCATTTAAATGTTTCTCTAAGTATGTGCGAGCACTTTGAGATCTAGCACCCATCGCCATTGCTTTGCAGTCGAAATAATTTGCTGATGGGCAAGTTTGATAAATATGTGGACCTTGATCCTGAAAGATAAGTAAAAAATCAAATTTCGAATTATGCTAATGACTATTCAATTTCCATTAGATTCTTACATCATATCCAGCAACGAGTAGACCCACTCCATAAGGACGCCTATCATAGCGCTGTGTACACGTTTGCATCTTATTTCCCAGGGCAGCTATTAAACGGCTCACTGGAAGTACATCATCGTGCGAGTACTTGTAATTCAGACACTCCGTACGCATATAACGACTAAAAATAAATGGAATTGTGATTTATGTTAAATATTAAATTAATTTTTGTATTGTAGGAATGTACCTGAGCATCCTGGCATCAGCAGTAAGACCAGAGATCGTGATTCCCATATGCTTATCTATGGGAATGATCTTCTTTTGATAAGCTGAGAGCTCAGAAGTTGCTCTTTTTAATGCAATTAATACAGCATGAGTCTTGTTTTTTAAGCCTAAGGTTGCTGAACCTAATTTCACAGCTTCCATGGCATATTCAACCTGATGAAGACGTCCCTGAGGACTCCATACAGTTACATCACTGTCGTACTGATTACGAAACTAGAAAAAATAGATATTGTATTAATAAAAACATTAAACATTTAATTTATGCAACTCCATTTCAAAATGCATGTGCATTCACACATAGAATATACATTATGATAAAACCATAACCAAAAATCTTATATTTATATTGGAAACTGATTTTTAGATTAAATTTAAATAATCAATTTAATCATTTTACACAAACAAGTGCAATTGGTTTAATATTGTAAACACAATGTATCTAACACATAATGCACATTATACAAATAAATCAAAGTTTTCACGTTTGATAGTGACAAAGCAAAAATGTATAAATAGTAATTTCAACGTTTAATTTTTATATTAAAATTATGAGAATTTGTTATTTATTACTCTTAACTTACCATATTTAATTAATAAATGTATAGAGTGGCAGGCAAATGCAGAATTATGTCTTTATTAGTTGTTAACGATGTACCGCAAAGTAACTGTCATGCAGCCGCCATAAGATACTAAGATGTGTTCTGAAAGTCATGAAAAGAATATCAGTATATTGTGCAAAGCACAACTGCTAGAAATATATCATATTTCTCTGTTTATTCCTATCAGATCGGTAAACACTGTAACATATTTATTGTATAATTTGTATGAAAATGTATGGACGTTTAAAAGATTCCATATTAAATATAACGTGAGCGACAACGAATGGATCTGATAATGAATGTAAAAAACTATCTACTTCGTTTTGAATGAAACTTCAGTAATTTCCGAAATCGAGGATTTATTTTTCTTAGATCATTCTTATGTTTTTTCTTGACTAACAATCGATTTCTTATAGGTACCTTGCTATTTGTGGAAGTATTTGGACATGCCGTTTATCGATTCTAAATGAAAATCTGGCTTCCTTAGTAACGGCGCGCGTCAACCAGTAATATCTTGTTGTCTTGTTTACAGAAAACACAGTATCATACAATTAAGTGGTTATAAAGATCCTTGTGGAAATAATTAAGCATGGCAAGTAATACATAATGGATTATTTAGAGACTCTACTCTTTACCTATTGTTATTTTTGCCTACTATGTTGTTATTTTATTGAACATGAAGTTATACTTCATTTATGATTTTTAGGAATAGTCTTATATATTTTTGTTGTCACATTATTTGCCTTTGATAGATAAATATTACTTACAGGCATCCACTTACAAGAAGCAGATTGGTTCTGGCACTCGTAAGAAGAGTACTCCAAAATTTGAGCTTACTGAAGAGCAAAAGGCTGACATAAAGGAAGCTTTCGATCTATTCGATCCAGATGGGACAGGCAAAATTGCAACCAAGGAATTGAAGGTTGCCATTCGTGCTTTAGGATTTGAGCCAAAGAAAGAAGAGATTAAGAAATTGATTGCTGATGTAGATCCCGATGGATTGGGCAAGCTCTCGTTTGAAGAATTTACAAATCTAATGTCTGTAAAGATGGCTGAGAAAGATTCAAAGGAAGAGATCCTAAAGGCATTTCGTCTTTTTGATGATGATGATACTGGAAAAATCTCCTTTAGGAATTTGAAAAGAGTCGCTCGAGAGCTTGGAGAAAATCTCACTGATGAGGAACTCCAGGAGATGATTGACGAGGCGGATCGTGATGGTGACGGTGAAATTTCTCAAGAGGAATTCTTACGCATTATGAAGAAAACATGTCTCTATTAGTGTGAATTATTTTTCCTGCCAGATAATCATTTTCAAGTCTTTATCTATTCCATGGATCTCAATGAGGATAAAGAGAAAGGAATTCTTTTGTCCACAAGGTTAAGCTTTATTCTTATACAAATGATTGATATAATCTTACGTGAGTGAGTGTTGGTGTTTCTGCTACAGACTTTGTGTACGTATTCAACGTTTACGGTCAAGTTGATGATATTGCTGTATCTATTAATTTCCTTACGAGTTCTGCCCGTTTCTTTGATTGTGAGAGACTCTTCATAAGGACTTCTTGGGATATTGGGATCCCTCCTATGAAAAATAATACTTTTCGTACTGTCCCTTTAAAGGAGAACTTACAAGTATAGTATTCTACTTGTATTCCTTTCTACTTAGGTGTACTGATTATAACAGACTATTTATTATATTGTATATGTTCTACATAGTAAAGCACTATACAAGGTATATCTAGAATTATAAAAATACTAATAAAATCAAAATTTAAAATAAGTGAGAATATTAATGTACTTACCAGCTTTGTATACACCACATAGTTCTTCTCCATCGATCACTAGAGATAATCTTGCCAATGCAAGACTTTCTTCTTCTTCTGTCGGATCGGGAATTAATAACTGGCTAAAATAGTATATAAGTAATTAAATTACTGTTTTCTAATTCTATAATTAAAAATTATACTTACTCTTCAAATAATGCAAATGTAGTACACACAGGAGCACCTTTTAAGGGAACACTCAATCGTTTTGATGGATGAACAATGATGGCACCAGTATCAGGATTGTGCTCTACTTCAGGAAGAGTAACTAGAAATGTAAGAAATAAAAAATAGTATCTAATCTTAAAATGATTTTAGGAATTATTATAATGGATAAATATCTTACGGGTTTTTAAAGCAGCCATTAGAGCTCCAACACAAGCATCCATAACAGAGCCGTCGTAATCGATACAGATTAAATCACAATAAAGAACCCAGACCAGTTTGTTCTTTGAAATGCATAGATTTCTTGGATCTAATACTCCAGAATTCAAAAATACTGTTTCCACTATCTTTGAGGAAATCTGAGCTTGATCGCTTGGTGGTCCTGGCCGAAATTTTGGAGAACACAGAGGAGGTAGTTCCACATTTGGAATGATATAGCCACAATCTGGAGTTTCAACTTTTGGTTCTGCCAGTTCCTAAGTTATAAAACAGCAATAAGTAAATTGGAGTAAGACATTTTTCATAACTTCCAAAAACGTACTGCTTTGATTCCACAGACAACTGTTGTGTTTCCTATTTTAAAAATTGAGGAACTGTCCGCTTGTGTTATGGAGCGTACATTAACACTCATAGGACGTACTCGTAGAAACTGACGACCATCTGGTCTTATATCGCGCTCCTGTAATAAATATTTTAATTATACAGTGCTAATAATAATTACAAAATAAATATACACTAATCAATTAAAAGAAACTAGATTTAACTCTCACCAGATAGTCTCTCAAATACTTGATAGGATGGATAATTCTGAAAAATATAAAAATTAGCAAATTTTGAGCGTTTATTTAAATTTGTTTCATAACAACCTGTATTGTGAGTCCATTGTTATTATTTACACGCTGAATTTACAGTGTATATTATATACATTATAGCTCAATAGGTTATTTCATTGATGATGAATGTCCTAGATAGTGCTCGTATTCTCATTCCTGTTATATTTCTTACCCTTTTTGATACTTGCTACGTGGCAAATTGCGTCTCATCAGCTTTATGAACACATACTGTGTACAAGTACATCTTTTAGGAACAGCCGGTAAAATTGTCACACGTTGATTGCGCTGACGTTGTGATAGAAAATGGTATTGCGAGTTGTCAGTTGATCCTTGATTAACCAAAAAATCGGCATTTTTCAAATATATTTTTAACAAACTTTCCATAATCGTCAAAGAAAATGCACACCGTTTTAACACGTGCAAATGCCATTTTGGCGTACACCCTGAGCGTATCTGCTTGCCTTACGTTCTGCTGCTTCCTGTCGACAGTTTTCATCGATTATAGAGCGAATGCAACATTAAATACTGTAAAAGTTGTTGTGTAAGTTTTTAATCAATATATATACCATTATTTTTAATTTCTATAACAAAAGTTGGATGATTTCTCAGCATAAACTGTCCAGACTTTAGAATTTTAAATAGGTTATTCTAGCGTCTGTTGGGCATATTAATATTCTTTGAATTAGAATGAAAAAGCTGCGAAAAATCATTGCGATTAAAAATAAAACTTGAAATTTATTAATATATTTTATTTTGCTATTAATTAATAAGTTTCAATATTATTTATATTGGTTTTTGATTTTCAGAAAGAACGTACCAGACTACAGTGCATCTAGAGAGAAGAATGATCTTGGTTTTTTGACCTTTGACTTACAGACTGATATCCTTTTCTACTAAATTATCAAATTAGATCATATTCTTTTTAGATAATATATACACTTATAATACACGTTTGATAATTTCCTTACAAAAGCATACATCTCAGTCCACTATTCAACTGGAATGTAAAACAACTGTTCCTGTACCTGACTGCAGAGTACAGAACAGAAACAAATGAAATAAATCAAGTAGTACTATGGGATAAAATTGTATTACGTGGTGACAATGCAGTGCTTGATTTCAAGAATATGAATACGAAGTATTACTTCTGGGATGACGGCAATGGTCTCAGGTTGGTTAACCATTTTAATAAAATGTAAGGATGTAGCACTTCTTTGATACTTATATTAACCTGCTTTTTATTTTTTAGGGGGAATAAAAATGTGACGTTAACACTCTCTTGGAACATAATTCCCAATGCAGGATTTCTACCAAGTGTCAGTGCTCATGGCTCACATACTTTCTCCTTTCCAGCAGAGTATACCACGTCTCGCGTGTGATTCAACAAGAACATTTTAAACGTGTCAATCGTTTTTTAAGTTTTCATTGTGTACGAAGTATAAAATTTCATGGAGAAAGTGATAATGCAGCTCTCTTATATCTACCGTTCATTTTTATATATTTTTGCAACATTTCATCAAACAGAACCTTACACCAAATATCCCTGAATGATATCCAACAGTGAGAATGGTGATCTGGACTTTTTTGTGTTAAACTTTTATGAAGTTTTAATATCTTTTTCTTCAGTAGAACTCTCCTCATCTTCTTCGTCAGAGCTCTCATCCTCTTCTTCATCGTCGTCGTCATCATCATCTGCCGCTTCTGCTCCATAACTACTGCCCACATTACCTAATTGAATAACAATAAAATAATAGTAAAATATACATATCTTTTAATTTATATTAAAAATTTCTTATAAAATTTACCATAATAACTATAGCCATCAGTTTCTTCGTCTGATTCGTAGGGACCACCTTGATTTTGTCTACCAAACTTGTGATTTCTTGCTGTCAAATACAAGATTAAATTAACTAATGTCTAAAAAAAGATTATAACATATATCATCGTTTTATTTATAAAACTCTAACTCACTGGACATGCTGAGATCCTTCGTCTGAGAAGTTTCATAGCCACACTTAGGACATGGAATAGGTTTATTTTTTTCATATTTGAAGCCCTTTCTACGCACATGATCTTCACAATAACATGTCTTGCAACGTAGGCAGGAATACTGGCCAAGTCTGTTGCATGATTGGCCTAAATAGAAAATTATGATTATCTGCTAGGTTAAAAACTATATCTAATATTCTGATAACTTACACTTGAAACTCTCTGATTCCAATACTTGACAAGAAGCTTGATGCTCAAACTGATCATCTTCACAAAGGAAACAATCACAGAAGGAACATTTAAATATTCTTCCTCCATGGTCCCAAACACCTCGTTCACATTCCTGACAAACTGCATCCATCAAAGGACAGGTACATGCATGGCCTGTCAAACATCTACGACCATGACATATCCAAGCTTCACAATGATCACATATGGCACCCTAGATTGGAAAAATAATTTAATGAATTTAAAATGCTTTAGGCATGCATAAATATCAAAGTATTCTGAAATATATAAGAAAATATAACAAAATGAATATACTTACCACCATACCAAGACCAGTTGTAAAAACTCCAGCATGTCTCACAACACAATCTCCTGTCTTCAGCATGCATTTAACTTTCCCACAATGAGCACAAATTGGTAGACGCTGTACACTTTGACAGAAATAACAGAAGGCTCTACTTTTTTGTTTCTTGTTGCACTTATCACATTCCTGAAGGAAAATACACATACATAATATAACCATATAAATTAAAAGGTCAAATATCTCACCATCACTGCATTACAAGGAAACTTTGCAAGATCCAGTTGTTCCTTCGCAGTACGAATTTCCTTCTGCCTGAGCTTCTGTTTCTCAGCTTTACGTCTTTGTCCTGTCTTCTTCTTCGGCATCCTGCTAAATTATGCTCAAAACTCCTCTAAAATATATATATTAAGGATATCAAAATTATTACACATTAAATATACATATGTATACGGTCATTCCGCGCCGTGGTTATATCATTTGTATTAACACGATTCATAGAACATATAGAAATAAACTGTCTTTTGATATGAAAATTGTCCAACAAATGCAACAAATCCTATCCTCTATAATCAGGCTACGAAGACATAAAGATGTTGCTCGTCTAGTAGGAATTGGCATACATGTTTCGTGGTCCAATGCAGTCGGTGAGATCTCGAAGACGTATATTTTCGTCACTGATTGGCGTTAACGGAGATAATTGTCGTCTTGTTGACATTCGTTTTATCCTCAAGGCCCAATATTCTTCAACCACAGTTACGCTGGAAAGTCTGAGCATTCGTCCGATGCAATCAGGTCGATTTTATTCACTTCGTCATATTTAAGTTCATCTCCGGCTTTTAGTTGCCTTAAGACGTGGATGCTCTTTGTCGAAATTTGATTGTCAGCTTTGATTGAAATAATGGGTGTTGGTCTCAAACCACTCGAGTTCACTGACTGCCTCACGGATAGTCCATACTTCCGCGAGAATCTGCATTATCACGAACGAGAACTTGAAAAGACTAGCCAGCAGATCAAACGACTTATCAAGGAGGTCAAGGATCTCCTTCTTGCTGCCAAAAGTAAGTTTAATTCTAGAGATTCCTTGTGTCATTTTCTATGGTTTGCTGCACAATGCTCCAAAAGGATCAGTATATATTGCAGAAACATATTTTTGGAGTGTGCGATGAAAGATTTATATATACATTTTTTGGAGCACTTCCTTTTCTCACAAGCATTTGAAGTACTTCAAAAAATTTCTCTGGTTATTATATGATTTAATTAAAAATTCTCTTAGACCTACATTACGTTTTATATCGCAGAAGTTTTGAGCTTCCTTTATCATTTCTGGAATTATATATTATAATTTTATTATCTCAGTACTCTTATGTTCATATTGATGTGTCAGATTCTAAAGATATTTTTAACATTATTGTTTTAGATTTGTCCAGAGCTCAGAGGACTTTTTCAAAGACGTTACAAAATTTTAGCTTTGAATGCATTGGGGAAACACAAACTGAGGAGGAAACTGACATATCGCAAAGTCTTAAGGAATTTGGTAAACTTATTGCAGCCATCGAGGACGAACGTGATAGGATGGTAAAGCATCTTCCTAATCACAATCTCTTTTGAATCTCTGCAGTGGTATTTCTTTAAAAGAGGTTACATTCTACAAATTCATATAAAACGTAATACACATTTAAGATGTGAAATATTCATTCCTATTAAAAGGGTACAGAATCTTAATCTAAATTTGATCGACTGTTCCACGTTTTCTCTATTCGGAAAATTCTGAATATATGGTAATGCTATTTTTTTTGTAGCGGGCCTACTAGGACGCGCAAGTATTACAGTTTTTGCATGCGAGTTCGTTTATAATTAAGAATTTATAAAAGGTTTTCATACTTCTCCGTATATCAGTAATTTCCTTAGAGAATTAAATTTCAAATAAAATGCTCCATAAGTATTCTTTGTAAATAGTTTATAAATAATCATAAATAGCAAAAGAATATGTTACTGGTATATTTTTACATTGAATTATTAATATATCCAATAAGAATTAGGAGCACGTTACACACACACACACACACAAAATAATTAAACATAAATTTATAGACTATCCTAGTTTTGAAATTTTTTAAAGATAACATTTACCTTAACATACGAAAATATTAGCATAGAGAATTTTGTCTGTATAAAATTTATCTTAGCACTTATTCTCACGCGTGAAGTTCTATTAGTTTCACAGATTTTGACAATCTTGTGTGAAATTTTTTCAAAAAAGTTTTCTCTCTTTCAGCTTGAACGTGCTTACGATCAGATTATATTGCCGCTAGAGAATTTTCGCAAAGAACATATCGGAGGTGTAAAGGTAAGAATCAGTACAATATAAAATTTGTGACATTTATATGTTGTTTGAATTTTTTCAGGAGGGTAAAAAAAAATTTGAGAAACAGACAATTAAATTTTGTCAGACACAAGAGCGACACTTGAATTTATCTACGAAGAAGCAAGACAATGTTCTTCATGAGGTCAATTTTCTTTTTATTACAGTTGTAAAATTTTTATAAAATTTTATACTAAATTACTTTTTTTTAGGCCGATGCCACTTTGGAAATGGCTGAGCGGTTTTTTTGTCAAGCCAGTTTGGAGTATGTCTTTTTACTGCAAGAGGTACAGGAACGCAAGAAATTCGAATTCGTCGAAACGGTATGGGTTTTCTATTTGTACAGTAAATTAATATTATCCTGAAACAATCGTGAGTTATTCATATGCAAATTAATATTTCTGTTTACACTATTAATTTTCAGTTACTGGGCTTTATGTTTGGTTGGTTGACTTTCTACCACCAGGGCCACGAAGTAGCCAAGGACTTCAAACCATACATGACGGAATTGCAGTTAAAAATACAAAAAGTTAGTATGCTCACAGACAACAATCTATTTGAAACATAATTACATATATCTAAGATAAAAAGACTTGTCCGCTGATCCAATGATTTTATCCACTGACTTTGTTCTACATTTTCATCTATTTTGAAAAACAAAAGTTCTGTGATTTGGACATCAATTACTAATCGCGTTCAGTTTTTACTGACCCATTCGATTATTTCAAAGTAATGATGAATTAATGATTGATTGCTGTGATTAATCGAATAGTAGACGATAACACCAGCATGACAATATGTGATGCTTGACTAATTCTCGACTTTTTTTTTATTCCTCTTTGTCTCTACCGTGTGTGTGTGTGTTCGCAAGACTAGAGAGAATTTTCTTGCCACGCGGGATAAAACCGAGTCGCTTATGAATAAAATGAAGGACATGAAGAAGGTACGTCTTTTTTTATCAGCCTTTCTCTTAATTTTTTCAATTTAATTGGACAGTTTTAACTTTTCATTATTATACTGCAATACTTTATTTTTTTTATTTCTCCTTCTCTAATACCTAGCTGAGCATCAGCAGCTAATCATCAATAAAAATAAAAATTGAGGCTAGTAGCAGAGCTTTGAATAGTTATTTTAGTATCTTTTTGATCCATTGGAAATAACTCATACTCGTTAACTCTAATATTTTTCACTTATCACAATAATAATAAGTAACTGTCAATAATTTAATTTAATTTTACTTGTATGAATGTTTAGTCCGCTGTGGAGACTGGAATAAACAAGTCAAATACTTGTGAGGGATATTTGTTTTTAATGGAAAAGAGTAAGTTTGTCATATTTTGTCATTGTTGAAATTGTAATATTATTATTACTATAATTTTATAGTTTGTGTATTTCTTGATTTCATTGCTATGTATGTTTTTTTTTTTTACATTTAAATTGCAGAAGCCTTTGGTACAACATGGAACAAGCAATATTGTACATATCAAAAAGACAAAAAGGAATTTACAATGATACCTTACAATCAATTGACAGGAAAATTCGTAAGTATAAAATCTAATTTCAATTATAAATAGTTATTTAATTGTCATTATAGAATTATTCTATTTCCTTTTATAGAGTAGTAAAGAAACGTTACGACTTGCATCATGCGTTAGACGAATGTCTGATACTATTGAGAAAAGATTCTGCTTTGATATCACGGCAGTGGATAAGTATGTGCACAGTTTGTATAGCTAACAAACTTTTTATAAGTTATTGAATATTCTTATCAATTAGTTTACTTGAATTTTACAGGCCAGGTATCACTTATACATTCCAAGCGCTGTCTGATAAGGATCGTAAACTTTGGATGGATGCTATGGACGGAAAAGAGCCAGTAAGTCGAAATTTGTATAAATAATTAATAATTATTAATTTTTACAACAATTTTCATATCTACCCGGTAGACCTACGCCATGCAAGGTCCTTCTGTGAAATCTGAGGAAACGCTTCTCGACGAGACAGGATTTGCATTTGTCTCTAAGTGTATCACAGCACTGGAGGATCGTGGTAGGTTTTTTAATTTACTTATAAATTTAGACAAAGGGATGATCAATTCTATTGATCGTCAAGACTTTTTGAAATTAAATCTGGATTTATGTATTTTTCAGGATTGGAGGAGCAGGGCTTGTATCGTGTGGTAGGCGTGACGTCAAAAGTTAACAAGCTTCTGGCGATGGGCTTAGACCGCAGGAAATTCGAGAAACTCAGCCTGGAGGACCGGTTCGAGTGGGAGAGCAAGACGATTACGAGCGCTTTGAAGACGTACCTCAGGACCCTCACCGAGCCGCTGATGACATTCCGCTTCTACAGCAGCTTCATCGCAGCCGCCAGTGCGTATTGCTATTACCTACTAAGTCCACTGGGATGCGCTTGGAATGGCCGAATTTTACTCCCTGTAGAAGCTCGCCGAGTTGCACGATTAAAAGCGTGTACATGAATGTTGTCTGTCTGAATTCTCACAGAGCAAGAGACTAAGGAGACAAGGATCAGCGATATCCATATGCTCGTCTATCGACTGCCTAAACCGAACTTTAACATGCTTCTTCTGCTCATCAATCATCTTCGCAAGTAAGATCAAGCAAGGATCCAGCCTGTTACGTCCTCTTCAACGATCTTTAATATTGTTTCAAATAATATCAATGCTGCTGTTCCAGCGTGGCCAAGAAGAGCGATAAGAACTTGATGACCGTTGGCAACCTAGCTGTCTGCTTCGGACCAACATTACTACGTCCAGAAGAAGAGACGGTGGCGTCAATAATGGATATCAAGTTCTATAACATCGTCGTTGAGATTCTTATTGATAACTGCGAGAGGATAGCACGCGGACCACCTCCTCCATCGCAACTACTTCCTACGGTTCCTATTTCCACAGTGAAACCTATGAGTAGTGAATTGACAGATGCTACTGGCAATGGCACTAGTCTTATGGCAAGATTTTCATCCCATGGAGCCATTCCAGCCTCCTACGCTCACGTAAGTCTTCTTCCGTTATGCTAGAAGACACAAACAACATTTTTTTAATAAAGCAGAATGAATGTTAACCAATCCTTTTTTTAGCTGGTCACTCGATCTTACCACGATGCACCTGTTTCCGTGGTAGGACCGAGTTCCTTGGACGACAGAAAAAATGGTGACTACAAGGATATGGAGCATTCTTCTCATCGTGCTCCTCACTACGCCGACACTAGAGCGGGTCGGTCGGGAAAGTTAACCAATGCCAATTTTATGTATCATTCCTCAGATAAAGGTAGGCACTCCAATAATCTCCAACCATATGACGGATCTCTTTAAATTGAAATGGTTAATTTGTATCGATTTTTTAATTATAGTTACTGCTGGAGGAGGGAACACCAGCAGTTCCAGCGAATCGGTTGCCTCCGACCCACATCCCTTCACTTCGGATTTGCCGATTAAGCAAAAACGTGGATCTATGATGGGAATACATTATCCATCAGGATATCCTGCCAGAACAAATCCACCGCTATCAATGTAAGTTAAGGATTTTAAGCGTTGATTAAATTTAATATGATAATATATTATTTTCTGTCTTATTTATTATTGAACAGAGTGAACACTTCGCCTAGTAGTGGTAGGTCGAGTCCTGGTCAAATGCCAGGAATCTGGTGAGTAGTATCAATAGTATCATGTTTCAATTGTTATATTAATTAATTAATTATAATCATATATTCTAATATCAGGAGAGTAAGAACTCTCTACGCCTGTATGGCAGAAAATGATGGAGAGCTGTCATTCGAACCAAACCAAATCATAACGAATGGTAAGGAAAATAAAATAAAATATTATTCACCTCAGTGAAGTAAACTAAAGTTATACAGATTCTATTTTTATTGTATTCATCATTGCAGTAAAACCTTCGTTGGAGCCAGGTTGGTTGGAAGGTACATTGAACGGAAAAACCGGACTCGTCCCGAAGAATTACGTAGAACAGTTGCCATAATGGGAATAAACAAAAAACCAAAGAGTGCCTGGGCCAATTGAAACGAAGGTAATGCAAAGACGAGAAATATATTAACGAAAAAGGACAAGCAGAAACAGCAATAAAGAGCCATTTTCCGCTGGGACGCCATTCATTTATTAGAGTAAGAAAGGGGAAAAAGCGATGATTATTTCATTACGAGGAAAATCTTCGGGACGTAAAACGATGCGAATTCCATCGCACCTGAAGTGTGAAGTGAAATAAATATATATACACATAAGGAAAATATATAATATCCACACACGATTATACATATATAACGTATCGTCCGGCGGGAGCAACATTTCGCATAGTCAATTATTATTGTATACAATATTTATTTATTGATATATTAGGGATCAGATCCTTGGAAAGGTAACTTGAATGATTGCTTATATATATTATATATATGTATATCAGCTCGAAGGTCTTTATATATATATATATACAAATATTGAATTCATATACATAGGATTAATATATACGATATTTAACCTTAAGTGAAACTCGCTAGGGCAATTCATTGTTGGCAATATTATTATTATTAATACATTACGTGTCATCGGTGATCCGATATAATCGTGGCAATATACATACAATATATTATATGATTACTATTATAATTATTATTACAGTATTGTATAAAGACGCACTCGTTTTAGCAATTTTCAATTGTTGTAATTGTTCGCTCTTAGTGTACGTACGTTCAATTATTATAATAATCACCGCGTTTAAGCACAGCGAAGCGGAAATATGCTCCTCTTATCTTATATATCACTTTTTCCTGGCTCATGAAAATTCTACGGATTTTACAAATCTACATTACACGATGAAAAAATATTTCAGACTTCTGGTTTCTTTAGATATACATATATACATATATATATATGTGTGTATATACACATATATATATATATATTCTTGTTTTCTATTTTCCCGTTAAGCTGATCTTTTCTTTTTGTTTTCTCATTCCTCCTTGAGCTGTATACGAAAATGTTTTGTCACTCCTCTTTAATATTTAGAATTTGTGATTTTCTTCATTGGCGCAATGTTATTTGAAAGTGCATCACAGAGGATATAAGTGATCTTATTGTCGAATTGAGCAGAATATTTACAACTATTTCGGAATGAATATTCTGAAGATAATTTAATGTGGAGCAGTGTAGAGAAAAATATACACGAATACTGTTGCTAACGGGAGCTAATATGATTGATTGTAACTTCATGTTACTGGTAACATTGACTCCAAGCTATTATCATAATTAAATTGACGTCCGAATTTTTTACTTTAAGTTTCAAAAAAACAGCTTAGAAATTATTTAATGAGTTGCCGTCTCGTCGAATCATCTGACATTAAGTATTAGAGAGATCGGTCCTGTTGCGTTTAATTGATAATTGGTTTAACTAAGAGTTATGTGTTGGCTAAGTTCCTGTTTAGTTGCACCAGGTGCATTTCCATTGCGAGATAACCCGCTTTCAGTGAATTTTTCTCGACGTTATTCCATATAGAACTCATGAAGAGTGTGTAACAGAGAACAGCAGTTAGGAGAAATCGAAGTACATTCAATGCTATAGTAACGGCTATAGAGTTTTGGTCCAGTAAAAGGTGCAGTAGTAAAGGCAATATGAGCAGTATCAATAAAAATAGACTTAGCAACAAGTACCACATTCGTCGTCGATGTATGCTAACCAGGGCGGCCTCGCAAATTACCAAGGCCTCCTTTAAAGAATCACGGACGTCAACCTCTTGTACCTCGTAGTGTCCTTTGGTCATCTTTAAAGTCGCTGCTATAGCCTCATGATCGGAGTAACTAAAATTCTTCCCAGGAACACGATTTGGAAATGGTTGCTTGAAGTCTGTCACTTCCACCTGAGTTAAAATCAAAATTTGAGGAATTGTTATTTTCATTTATATCGATTTTGGTGATATACCTTGTAGCGAGATGAGCCTAAGTAAAGAATGTGATCTATTCTATGACCCTCAGGCTTCTTTCTGGCAAAATTAGAACCTGTGTAACTGTTCGTAGCACATTCGTTTGTTCCTTGATTGAAGCAAGATGAATTTGTACAGGCATCCGTTAATTCTCCTATACCACATATTATTCTATAAGCGAGATCTTGTGGCTCTGTATTTAAATCTCCTCCTAGAATTACAACATCCGAACCACCCTTGGTCATTCTAATGAACTGAGCTGTGTCGAAAGCCTGAAGGACTCTATGGGCAGTGTACTCATCATTCTCTCTATCGTATTCTGCATGAAGCTGAATGAAAATATTTTGTTAGCTTGATTATGAATATTAAAAAATATAAAGAGAGTATTCATATGAAACATACATGTGCAACATAAATATTAACTTTAATGTTTTTTATTTTAAGTCTGCAGAGCCCTATGCCTTTACCACCAAACCAGTCCCCATGGTGGATTTTGTGGACGTAACCATTAAGTGGCCATCTGTGAAACATTACATCTTGAATTTGATAACGAGAAAGTATACAAATTCCAGAACCTAAAACTCCACTGAAAAGAAATTAATATTTATTAAAATACTTAATATTAAATTCTATGATATTGATATGGATAGTTTGACAATGGATTACCTGTAAAAGTAATGAGAATATGGTAGACACTCTTGTGCTTTGGCTTTTAACATTTTAAAATCATCCACGGACCATACTTCTTGAAGGCATACAATATCATATTCACCATCGGCTAATTTTTCTGCAATAGCATTCATTCTAGCTGATCTATTTTTTGATATGTATGGAATTCCCCTGTGCGAAAATAAAATTTTAAACAATCATATAAGAAATCAACAATTCTTGGTATCAACATTATAAATGGATAGAATTCCTAATTATTTTTACTTACCAACAATTTAATGTTAAGAGTCTAATACTTGTAGCATCCGTCATTTTTACAACAATATTTTATATTAAATGCAAAGGAAGGAACTATCAAACAATATAAATGAATAATAAACTATTTTGGTCCAGCTGGCTAATAACCATTATTGAAAAACTGTCAAACCATTACTGGCTGCATTCAGTAGACACAGTCCTGCAAAAGCAAACACACCTGATACTCTGCGTCCTCGGTTCATTTTCGAACACACCTGTCATCTTCGGACACGTAAAAATGCTTGCACGAACGAACGGATCTATAGGCGTTGCTATAGGTTGCGTTCGGCAGAAACACGGCTTAGAGCCTATTCACACTGGTCCAACGCGCGTTAGTACGCAGACTGTCGACCAATGGTATAACAGGTCCAGAGGAATTCATGCTGTGTTATTAGTCGAGAGTTGCACATGTGACTGGACCCTTATAGCAGCAACTACAAAAATGTCTACCGCCACGTCCCATTGTAGAATGGGCTTTGGAAAAATGGACATTGGTCTAGAGTAGAAAGATAATAATTAAGCTCATATAATTAATTAATAAGTAATAAAAGTCAAACAAAATACAAAATATAATTTAAAGTAAATCTATAACACAACAATTCTCATATAATTAACAGCTGCAACTCTAGTCGATACATGTAAACATGGCTTAAACTTTCCTCTTGTTTCCGATATTGGTGAAAGTCAGAGAAAGCAGACTTGAATTTTGTAAAAGGAAAGCGGGATGGCGGCTAACCTATCTGATGTTCAGTTATCAATAATTTTGTAAATTAATAGGATTCTTATATCCTTATTTTAAGAAATGGAGAAGACAGAACAGAAGTCGTCAGAACCCCTCCTCGCCACAGTGAAAATCGAGCCACCCGATTTAAATGGATCAAAGGAAGTTCAACAGTGTCAACTTCAGACAACCTCGAATGAAGAAGAGCTGGAGCAAAGAATAGAATGTACTACGGATAGCCAGGATACTGAGCTGCGTTCGTTTTTATCTAAATGTGTATTTTGTGGGAAGAATTTCGGTGCTATTGATGATCCTAAACTTTTGGAGTGCCTTCACGCTGCTTGCTCTGGCTGTATTACAAATAAGCTTAGTGATCACAATACTTCAGTTGATGTCGACGTTGTTCGTTAGTATACTGTATATCTTAATATTATTACGATAAAATTGAAGTCTGACCATTTATATAAATTATTTTGATGACAGTTTGTATAGCATATTATTAAGAATGTCTTCCTAAGGTCATTCTGATTTTGTCAATAATGAATTGGAATATTTTTTAAAGGGTTTTATAGTTGTTTAGAGTTCTTAAATGATTTAATATGTTTCCAGTGGAGAGCCATGTTATTGTGTGTCACATTTGCAATGTAACAAGCCATGCAGAGAATCTTATTGAAAATAAGTTCCTTGCAAAACTTGGTGAGGATGAGTTGATTATTGAGGAGGAGAAAGATGAAGATGAGAAGAAATGTACAAGTTGTCATGATGACGCTACTGCCACAAGTTGGTGTGTCGAGTGTGAAGAATTTATATGTCAAAACTGTGTAATGGTAAGACTATATATTTAAACTTGAAAAAAATTATATTTTTTCTGACAAAGTTGCACAGAAACAACTTTTCATCTATCCACTTTTAAAATTGACAGGCTCATCAGAGATTAAAAATAACAAAAGATCACACTATAAAACCTAAGAATGAAGTTGCTGTTGATGAAGAAAATGGAAAGAAAAATCCTAAGAAACAAACTGGCTACTTATTTTGTACCGTTCACCAACAAGAACAATTAACACTGTTCTGTCAAACATGTGATAGATTGACATGTAGAGACTGTCAATTGACAGACCATAGAGATCACAAATACAAATTCATTCATGAAATAGCTTTGGAAACACGCACTTCTGTTTCAACATTATTGAAAGAAGTTAGGTTAAGTATCGTATCAGTATATAAGCTTGAACTCCATGTTTGCTTAAGAAAGACACAGTTTGAGAATAGTTTTCTATTATCTTTAGTTACAAGAGAGTTTTACTAAAAAGCGCTATGAAAGTGATTGAGGATCGGCAGATTTTGATTTTGGAAAAAAAGAAAAGCCTTGTTCAAGATATTACACAAATGGTGGTTCAGTAAGTATTTTTAATACTGGTTAAAAGTTACAATGACGTAATCATTTATTTATCTGCCACAGATTAACAAATGCAATTAATACAAGAGGTAAACAATTAGTAATGAGATTGAATGAGGTTTGTGATCAAAAACAGAATACGCTGAATGAAAAAAAAGTAGCTCTTGATCAGTTGTCTAAATTAACAGATCATTGCATACAATTTGTAACCAATGCTTTAGAGAAGGGGTCAGACATGGCGTTACTTTATAGTAAAAAGTAAGTGAAGTCCATATAAATTCATTAACACTAGATTTACCATCTATTTATTCATTTTGACTGGTACTGGTATAAATTTCAATAACAAAAATTATATTTGTTACTAATGTATATAAAATAACATTAAGTTTATAAAATGTATTCTCTACTTATAGCTACAAAAGTCATAACATCATTTCTGAAATCAAATGATATATGTAGTAGGAATTTTGAATTGAAATTGCACGACCAGTCAAAATGACTGGTCTGGTAAATCTAGTGTTAAATTCTATTCTATTATTCTAATATACATGTAAATGACTGACATTTCCAAATTTAGATCTGTTACAGGACATTTGCAACGAATAAAAAGTAGAAGAGCTGATATTCCAAATCCTGAGATTCCTGTTAGAATACATTTGTGCTTAGAAAAAGTGCCGGATTTAATAAAAGGTAAAGACCTAAGACTTATTAAAAATGAATTGCATTGATTTATATTAATATATTTTTCAGTCGTTTCATCCATCGGAGCAGTTGTAGTTGATGGAAGGGTATATCCTTCTGTATCACCTTCATCTGGACCAAATACTTCATCAATTTCATTCAATGATCAGGATCCGAAGTCTTCTTTACCCACGCCAGTTACTGATACAATTCCAGCTCTTGTTCCAACGACACAGCAAGGAACCCTTCCACAATATCAGCATCCTCTCTACATTCAGCAGCAACCACATATGGGTCATTACTCCCAGCATGGACTCCCATCAAGATCATCCCCACAAACCCAAACTCAACGAGTACCATACACCTTAAACATGAGTCGTTCGCAGCAGCAGCAACAGCCTCTTCAGTTACGAGGCATGCCAGGATGCCAGCAACAAGTGACATCCTCTACGCATCCTCATCAACAACTTCACCTAGACCATCTTTCGCAGAATGCTAGTCTTCGCGGACTCCTGGCACACAATCCTACACCGTTCCGTGCAGGGGTACCATCTCTACCGTACAGACCACCTCCTAGTTATAGGTATCCTGCATCAAATCCACAGCGGGCACCGTCTTATCAACCAGGAGTCCGGATGCAGTCAGCACCAGGTTCATCATTCACACAACATCCTAGTTTCTCAATACAGCAGCAACAAGCGCGATGGCATATACCGCAGAACCCTTGTGTACCATCGTATTATTCTATAAGACCCACAGCACCGGCTACTACAACCATGGCAGCCCCAGCTAACGACGCATATAAGATAACTCTAAAAAATCAGAACCACACGCAAAAGGCACCAGGAAATCCCACGGAGAATGCTGGCCAGTCTTCGGGTTCCTCTGTAGGTCACACTGTCAGTTCATCTGTACCAAAAACACCAAGTCCTGTTTCTTCGAAAACTGACGACACCGAGAAGAGTTTAGATAAGTTTTGTCAGAAATCATTGAACGATCTCATGCTGACTATTGCGAAATTAGACAGTAATGGAATAGTCGTTATTCCTGAGGCACAAAGGAATCAGCTGGACGGCAGTCAAGTCGACAGCTCAACCGATGAAGGTGTTAATTCTCTAGGTGACAATACCTCCGGTAAGATATTAAGAAATTTTTTATTGTCAACATACTTGTACGCATCTACTGTTGAAAAAGTAAATTGCACTACTCGTGACTTTTTTGGCTATATTCGCAATAGATAATTCAAAGAATCCTGGCGCGTGCATGCCAAAAGATGATCCAAATGAAGATTGGTGTGCAGTCTGTATGGATGGTGGGGATGCAGTATTATGCTGCGATAAGTGTCCTAAGGTCTTCCACTTGTACTGTCATATTCCAAAGCTCAAATCATTCCCAGAGTAAGTCCTTATGATATGTATGTATATGATGCTAGATATTTTACTTTATGGTAATTTACAGTGAGAGTGAAACTTGGCAGTGCATGCTATGTACAAATGTCCTGGATTGTTCTGAAGATCCTCCTCTTGAAAAAAGGCCAAACTGCATGACTCCTAGAGAACTGAGAATTGCTCAGAGGATTGTTCTAGAACTATATTGTCAATACGAGCAGAGCCTCCCGTTCCGCGAAGTAGTTAGTCCTGATGTAAGTTAATACAAAATTACTAATTTTTAACATTATCTTTCACCTTTCCAAAGTAGGAAGTATTAAATAATTGTGCTATATCTTTGCAGATGGTAGAATACCACCGTATAATCAAGAAACCAATTGCCCTAGATATCATTAGAGATAAATTGACACCAGATCATCCCAATCATTACACAGATTTAAGACAAGTAATGTCCGACATACGTCTCATGTTCAAAAATGCCTTTACGTACAATCCAGTAAGTTTAATCAGCAGTTTAATATAAAAAGTGTTCAACGAAGAAGACCAGAGTTTAAGCATAATTTTATCAAATTCAAGGTGGAGTCACTGGTTTACCAGGAAGCAAGAAACCTGGAGGAGTTCTTCGAAAAACTCCTATTGAAGTGGGCTCCAAGTTACGCCTACGACGATCCATTTTTAACTGCTGAAGGTGATGAAGAGGAGGAAGTTTTTCCTCCAAACCGAAAATATCGTCGCATTATCAACGATTAATCCATTAGTCTTCGTATAAATACACTAAAATAAGAATGTCTCATCGGATATGATTCACAGTTCATTATAAAATCCATAGTCTTTGTATGAGAAGTTTCATAAATTAAGAAACTCTCATTGGTTTTCTATCGAAGACTATTATTATTTGTAAATAATTTAGGACGCAACATAATAATAGGGACTCGTATGTATATGTACCGGTTTTACGATGCATTATTTGATCAATATCCTTGGCTACTTTGATTTCTATTTACTTTTTTCATACTGTGACTATGTATTTAGTATATCAGGAACACATACTTACTCGAAAAATTGTATAATTGAATCTTAGGGGCTGGTGACATTTTTAAATAATAAGTTATTTATTAATTTCATTTATTCAACAGTATACTGTCGAGACTTATTGACGCTGTACTACTTTATTTAGTTTATCATCCTTTTATAAATCAGTTTTCTTGTTATGTGGAGGGTCTATTTGATGTTACTTTGAAGTTAATTAAATTAATTGCTCTTATTATTATTATTTTATCGTTCATACATACATTTTCTGCGAATCCCCGAACTTATAGCAAGCTATTCTTTCCAGTAATAAAGCTAATATAGGTATAACGTCTTCTGCATGTGTTCTCACACCTAAGTTTTGTCATGAAAAACAGTATAGCATACCAAATAATTTAAAGAAATAAAAATATTTAGATATAAATGATATTTTTTGTAAAAGAAAAATAGTAATTCATTCATAATTTACTCGTCTTAATATTTATTTCTAACTCCTCTTTCAATAAAGTTTTGAACTTGCGACTCCAACATAGCTTTTCAGAAGGCTCTCTTATTACAATGCAACGTTTTTCGGATTTTTCGTGGATTCGCTCGATTCCATGCATGTGTTCATAAGGGCCATAAGCAGCCATAAGATAAGCACGCGGTCTGTTCAGTAAAAATGGTTCGTAAGAAAATAGATAACCGTGTAAGGGTTTTAATTGAGAATGGTGTTATCGCCGGTCATAGGACAATGTTTGTCGTCGTGGGAGAAAAAGCGAGAGATCAGGTAAACGAAGACATTTTAAATTTTGACAGAAATTCTAAAATTTGATCGCAGTACAGGTTACGGTGTTTAGGTTATTTTTATATTTATTGCATAAATAGGTATACATTTAATTTGTACTGTATTTAAAAGATTTAATACTTATTAACTAATATTTTGTTAATCTGCAGACGAATACTAATTTGTTTCTACAGTATTGATTGTGGCAATTACAGTGGGCACGAAGTTAATTAGTATAAAGTCTTGCTTACTATTTATTAACTTGTTCTTTCATATTGACAGGTTGTTATACTACATCACATGCTTTCAAAGTCTGTGGTAAAGGCTCGTCCATCAGTTCTCTGGTGCTATAAAAAGGAGCTGGGCTTCAGCAGTCACCGTAAAAAGAAAATGAAGTCGCTCCAGCGAAAAGTAAAGTCTGGTAAATTAGACGTTAACGAGGACGATCCATTTGAGTTATTCGTTGTTTCTACAAATATTCGTTACTGTTACTACAATGAAACACACAAAATTCTGGGTAATACCTATGGCATGTGTGTACTACAGGTAATAAAGCAAAACTAATAAAGTCATATCATTATATTAAATGCCTTCTCTAACAACTAAATACTTGTCCTGTCAGGATTTTGAAGCACTGACCCCAAATTTACTTGCCAGGACAATAGAGACTGTCGAAGGTGGTGGTCTTGTGATCCTTTTACTCCAATCCATGAACTCTCTTAAACAACTGTACACTATGAGCATGGATGTGCATCAGAGATTCAGAACAGAGGCCCATCGAGATGTAGTGTGTAGATTTAATGAGAGATTCCTCTTATCTCTAGCATCTTGCAATAGGTGTCTTGTAGTAGACGATCAGTTGAGAGTTTTACCATTGTCATCACAAAATTTGAAAATTGAACCTCTTCCTAAAGCTGGTGCTACTGAGGAGCAGCAAGAACTTATCTCTCTGAAGGAGAGTCTACGGGATACCCAACCGGTTTCTGCCCTTATCAATTGTTGCAAAACCGTCGACCAGGTATGCACTTAAGAAGCATCTAATATAAAACCCAAATCAAACGAATTGTTATTTTACTATAGGCAAAAGCTCTCCTCAAATTTATTGAAACTATCTCAGAGAAGACTTTAAGGTCTACAGTATCCTTAACTGCTGCTCGAGGTAGAGGAAAATCAGCAACTATGGGGCTTGCTGTTGCTGCGGCGGTGGCTTTTGGATATTCAAATATTTATATATCGAGTCCAAGTCCTGAAAATCTTAACACATTCTTTGAGTTTGTTTTTAAAGGTAATATTTGAATACACTATATTACTATTCTTTGCACTGCTCACATAAATTGTATACAATCTTTTCTTTTCGAATTTAGGGTTTGATGCTTTGGCTTATCAGGAACATTTGGATTATGGATTAGTACAGTCTACTAATCCCGAATTTAATAAAGCTACTGTTCGTGTAAATATCTTTAGGGATCACAGACAAACTATTCAGGTACTCATACAATTTTATGCTTATTACATTTTTTGGTTTATCTCTTCTTACATAAGTAATAAAGAAACAAATAAATATTCCTTGTTTCTAATTTCAAGTATATTCATCCTACTGATGTACATAAACTAAGTCAAGCGGAGTTGTTAGTTATTGATGAAGCAGCTGCAATTCCTTTGCCATATGTTAAGGCAATGCTCGGCCCCTATTTAGTCTTCCTTGCTTCTACAATTAATGGGTGAGCAGTTTGTTTAATATTCGGAATATTTACATTTCAATTGGAAGTAATTAATCGAGCATGAAACGTTTTTAAAGATACGAAGGTACCGGCCGATCGCTTTCATTAAAATTACTCCAGCAATTGCGCTCGCAGACGTCACCTGGAAATACTCATGAAAAATCGAGTAAGAACAGTGAAAAAAATGCAGTCGTGGGACGGCAGCTGCACGAATTGACACTTGAGGAATCAATCCGTTATAAATCAGGCGATTCGGTAGAGCAATGGCTGTGCGATTTGCTTTGCTTAAATGCAGCTACGCAGGCTCCAATATTGTCTGGTTGTCCACCGCCTGACACTTGTCAATTATACTACATAAACCGGTAAATATTTTTTTACAAAAATTATACAATGATTATTGTGGTCAATAACAAATAAATTGTTTACCAAAATATTTTGTAGAGACACGTTATTCTCTTATCACAAGGCATCCGAATTATTCTTGCAAAGGCTTGTGGCTCTGTACGTCGCCTCTCACTATAAAGTAAGACCAAATTTATTAAACTATAATCATTTTGATAATAAATATTGGTAAAGTATTATGTAATTGGTTACAGAACACTCCAAATGACTTGCAAATGATGTCTGACGCTCCGGCACATCATCTGTTTTGTTTACTTGGACCAGTCGATCCGAACAGGAAGTCACTACCTGAGATATTAGTAGTCATTCAAGTAAGTAAATCTATCATCTATTATTTCGTGCTCTAAAACTATTCTAATTTGTTATTTAATTCTGAAAAATTATTTTCTTTAGGTTTGTCTTGAGGGAGAGATCAGTAAGGCCACCATTGTCGATGGACTTGGTCGAGGTCGACGTGCAGCTGGTGATTTGATACCCTGGACAATGGCCCAACAATATCAGGATCAAGATTTTCCTACTCTTGCTGGTGCAAGAATTGTTCGTATTGCTACTCATCCAGATTACCATGGAGTACGTTAATCATCCACTAATTAATATTTAAATAAGAAATCTTAACATTTGATAATTTATTACTTATAAATGTATCTCTCACTAAATTTATTTAGATGGGATACGGAAGCCGTGCTCTGGAATTGCTAAGACAGTATTATGAATTAAATATTCCCAACATTGAAGAGACATCTGAGGAAATCTCAGTAAACCCTGAGATTACAAACGTCCAGGATGAGGACATTGGACTATTGGAAGAGACTATTGGTAAGTTTACCTATTATTTACGACCAAGTTTAATTAAGCAATTAAACAAATAATAATATTGCAGAACCGAGGGCTTCATTACCACCGTTACTTTCAAAACTAAGTGAACGGAAACCAGAGCACTTGGATTACATTGGAGTCTCATTCGGCTTGACGGAATCTCTGTTAAAGTTTTGGAAAAAAGCAAAATTCATTCCTGTCTATTTAAGGTACACTATGAACGTTCTACCCAAAATATGTACTATTATCGTTTTACCATTCCTCATTTTCAATTATTTAGACAAACAACGAATGACATAACAGGAGAACATTCCTGCATAATGCTCAGTAAACTTAATCCAGAAAAGGATGAGTCCGATTGGCTCGAATCATATTGGCGAGATTTCCGTCGGCGTTTCATCAGCTTATTATCTTATTCCTTCAATTCATTCTCACCATCATTGGCTCTCAGTGTACTTGTTAATCGTACAATCAATACAGTACCAACAAGTAAGTATTCAAAACCATTGCCCAAGTAATCTGCAGCATTAGTAAGTATCTGTGTAAATATTCTAGCTCTGACGAAGGATACTCTGGACGTTTACTTTACCTCGTACGACTTGAAACGATTGGAAATGTATAGCAACAACATGGCAGATTATCATTTAATAATGGACTTATTACCGAGTCTTGGTAAATTATATTTCTTAAACCTAATGGGAGATTCGCACTTCTCACCTGTACAGGCTGTAAGTCTTATAATTCGTGATTCAGACTGTCTGTTATATTTCTTTTAATAAGTAATATAAACAAATATTTCTTTTGTCGTTAGGCTATTCTCTTGGGACTAGGTCTTCAGCACAAGACAGTAGACAAGCTCAGCGAAGAGCTAGGCCTACCCTCTTCCCAATTGCTCGGTCTCTTTAATAAAATTATTCGCAAATCTGTGAAATATCTGAATGACATAGCGGAAGCGTTTGTGGAAAGTAAAATGTTGCTGCCGGATAGAAAGAACGACATTACTTTGGATCCATCAAAGGGTCGCGGTTTACAAGAGGAATTGGAAGAGGCTGCCAAGGTATAGATTTTTCCGTAGTAACATTGATTTCTTGTTTCTGTAATATTCTGATCTCTTGCACGTTGTAATCAATTCTCTTTCAGGCATTAAAAGTCAAGCAGAAAGCTGAGCTCGAAAGACTCAAGAAAGAGAATCTCGATCAATACGCCATAAAAGGTACGGATACTGAATGGAGCAAAGCCCTTTCCGGTAAGAAAAATAAAAGTTTAATATCCGTAAAGATCGGCGAGAAGAGGGCGACCAACGAGACGGACGAAACTCCACTAGAATTTCCACAGAAGGAGAAGAAGAAGAAGAAACGATTCTCTAAATAGTTATTAATCGTTCGAATATATTTTCATCTACGTTTAACGTTAACATTGTAAAATAAATATGGATATTTAAAAAGTAATCGTTTCTTTTTCGTACCTGAAATTTCTCTACAAATCTTTATCGATTCGACGGGATTTTTCATTCATTGAATGGGTAAAATAATGACTGTGATTATTTATTGTAAAAGTTATATCACCATTTGTATTCTCATAAAATATTTTCAAAATACACTTTTAGTAACAAGTAAATAGTCTCTCGTGATTTGAATTGACTGTGTATACTATATGTAAAATAACATATGTATACGTACATATATATATGTATATATTTATATAATTTATATATATTTATTTCATATAAATTACTGGAACGTTTCTGCACAATACCTTGTACTTATCGAATCGCCTAACTAAACAGTAGTAAATAAGTACCGAGCATTTGCAAGCGTTAAATAGAAAGTAGTATTTTTAATATTAACATAGCGCAAGACGATTAACCAATTAAACGAATGAAGAAAGCGTTTAATTAATTAATCAAAGAAAAACGTAACCTAACAATTTTATAATAAATTCCATAGCTCGCCTGGCAGACCATTGTCACGATACGCTCGAGTTTTTAAATAAGAGAATCAGGTAATTATTTAAAATAGCTTATCGGCCACGCGTTATTAACCTCTATATTAACAATAAATACAAAATGTATATATATACACATATACATATATATGGCAAGATTAATCAAGAGTGGCTGCAAAACAATTTTTCTTTTTTCTTCGTTATCCCGGTATAATATGTATACATACTTCTTTTTCTACCTCATCCACTCGTCTCGTTAATACTTAAACGCCGTCTCTTTTCATATTGCCAGGCGAATTTTAGGCGCAGTCGAATAATTTCACGACGTATTTCCATTGTTTTTCGGTCAATATAATTAATTGCAATTCTCAGTTTAATATGCGCAGGTAGAAGCTTTAAGGAATTCTTAGTAACTTAGTGTTATTTGTATTACACAAGTCCCCGCGATAGTACCAGCTTCACATTAGTTCGTGTCTCCCTTATATAAATGCATTTCTATTGCTCTTTATATACTTCTTACTTATTACATCACATTGAAAACCATTCTATGGGAATCACCTCAACTAAGCTTCCTTTAGAGAGACAAGAGAAACAATAAGTTAACGATCAAATAAATATTCAACTACGTAGTTAGTAATATGACTCGCGAAAGCTTTTCAATGCTGCAAACATTGTGCTTAATTATAGGTAACTACTTAATAATTAAATTATAATAATTAGTGCCTAGAGATTTGAAAAAAGAGGCAATCCTTATTCATTGATTTTTAATTGATTTTACTTGACAGCAGAAACACAGTGAAATCATAGAATAATAGGGGAGAGAGAGAGAGAAAGAATAGAGAGGAAGAAAGCATTAAAACTAATCAAGATAATTAAATTAATATATGGCATCATTGTACTGTGCGAAATGCAACTGAAAACATCATGCTAGTACCTTGAGGAATGATAATAAGGTTAAATAAAACCGATAAGCAATTGCATACTTTTTCAAGCTCGAGGGAATATCCACATTTTTATCTCACAGCGGAGCATCTTAGAGATCTCGTAATAATGACTGAAATCGAGGAGGACCTCTACAAAGAGGTAAAAGAAGGTTGGCATTCTTTTTTAAATCTCCAGTGTCTTTTCCAGGAGACGCCGAAGATAACTTCTTAAGAAAAATTATTATCGAACCGAGCACCGAAGTGAATTGACTCAATGATATTTCATCGTCAAACACGTATCTGTTAAATTACCAATTAGTAAGCTGTTTCGTAATTCCTTATGAACTGACAAGCGACGGCTGATCGACCTCAGGTCGACTGTCTGGTGTCGTCACATTCACTGGAGTTAAAAGTTCATGTGGCTTATCCATCCCCCATTCGCTTTCCGGATCGGAAAATATATTGGAACCGTCCAAGACATCATCCTCCAAGGATATATCTGACAAATCGTCCATGCTTCTCTGATGATCGTCAGTGTATAGGGACTCCGTGACAACTACGAATAATATGTATTTTCTTATTGTTCATAAGAGGATATTAAAATCCTATAAGTTATATTTAAAAAAGAACTAACCATCGGCAAATGTATGCTGAGAAAGCCACGTTGGCTCGTCCCAATCATCAAACTGAAGCTTCATGTTGGTCTCGACTTCCTCAGGCGAAAATAGCGCGTGCTTTTCAGTGTCTGTCACATCGAATATCTCCGTAACCTGTACTTTGTTATTATCGTCCATGTAATAATAAGCCATCAGAGCTTCGTGATCAGACGTGACCTGCACACAGAATGGAAACAGATGATTATCAGGACGAAAAGCTTTGCGAATTAGACATTTGAAGATATAAGTACCTTAAGTATATTTTCAAATGTATCGTCCACAGATGGTAAATCTGACATATTTATTACGCAGTTCGATTCCTTTCTGTATTTTTGTCTGAAAAAAAAGAATATAGGAAAATATAAACGCTATTAATTGATGCAACAATTGGGGTTTGTCCTCCTTGAATTTATACACTCACAATTCGTTATACTGAAGGGTCAAATTAAGGTTCGTCTTCTGCTTTCTGTATGGATCCTCAGTGGCTTCGATATTGTATATATCTGTAAAGGGAATAAATCAATAGTCATAAAGATATTAAGGTTTAATTAATTAATCAAATATGAAGTGGTTATCGCACTTCAATTAAGAATTTGAAGGACTTACTGGAGCCATACTCGGTGATGGCCAATTGACACTTGATCGTTTGCGGCATCGGCTGATAATAAACGTTAATACCAGGGAAAAGTACAGACAGCTGTTCCAGAAAGTATCGGCTTATCTCCAAAAAGTTCTTTCGCAACTTAGGAGCATTCAATATGCACCTGAACACAATCAAAATGCAAAATAAAAATTGAATTAATATTTCATTAATTTATGACTGTTGTAAATCGCTTATACTTATGGACATTGGCAATAACGATACACCCCCAGCAGGTACAATAACAAAAAGGATGTATAATTTAATTATGAAAGTGAGGGATAGATGAAAAGATAACAAAGCACAGCAAATGATAGAAGCAAATTCGCCTTGCTAAACAATAATAACAATCAAACCATTTAAACTTGATCAAAGTATGCAACATACAGTGAAATAAAAAAAAATTGGAATAAAGACAATAAGAAGAAGTCAATACAGTCCAAAAAATGTGTAGTAATAATCTAATCAGTTTTTTCAAACTGTTGGACAAAAAAAATTGTTCACTGCACTGGCGTATTGCTATGCTTTTAATGCCCTTGAAAATTCCGTTAAATGCATAATCAATATCAGCCTCTTATCAAATTATACGAGTCATCTGTCTCAGTCTGGAAGATAAAGTTGAAGATGAAACGTAGCGAGTAAAAAAGTCAATGTATAATTTTAGAATCGTTCAGTCATATGCGCCGCCAATATAATATAATAAAAATAAATGCAATCGACCCGGTGTACATTCAACAAATATATATATAACGACTGCGCAGACTAAAAAGAAGAAAAAAAAAGAAAATAGGAATAAAAAGAGAGTATAAAATTTAAAGAAAAGAAAGATACTGCAATGTATCCACAGAGCTTTGCTTACCCCGAGGGTGATGCCAAGTGCTTAGCGCAAGCGATCGCCTGCTGGGGAGTACGAAGAGCATTTCCAATTACTTTGTATTCCAAGGTACGCGTCTCTACCTTGTTATCAATCAAGCTACACCAACCACATGCTCGAAGTTAGATATAAAAGTATTTAGTGCGAAGATGAAGCAAATAAAACTAAGTCTTTGCAATGATAGAGAAACAAAATCACCACGACATAAGAAAGTAGAATCAAGTTAATCGTTAAAAGCTTATTTAACAACGTCGAACAGAGTGTAATTTGAGCTCATAAGAATCGACATTGTCTATCCCGATAACATAGATTTCTTAGTATGCAAATAGTAAACAGATAATTTCTAATGTTTCGATTTTCTAATGTGTTTCTTTAGTACACAGTGCCAGTAATGGCAAATAAGATTTTTCATGGGGTTACATGAGTTGTGACTGCCGTGGTGATTCGTCTGTGCGCCATGGAAAACGCATAATTAGTACAAGATTATTAAATAAATGTTTACGGTGAGACTGTATACACATGCGAGCGAAAGAAAGAAGTTATATTAGTAATGCATGCACGTGTCGAGTTTTGTGAGGTTGAAAACCTGCAATGTCATTTTGTACGATCAAATGTTTAAATAAGATTACTTTTCAATCTCGCAAAAGTCACTTGTGCTGTGTTAATTGCAAGCTGCTGTTAAGGAGTATCGAAGCCATGGCGCCAAGTAGAATAATAAAAGGGGAAAAAAAAGAAACAGAAATCTATTTCTAGCAGAAACTACTTACTTCGTAAATGTGGCGTACACTACATCGGCAGGCAGTGTATACGGCAGACTGAGAAGTGAAAGAAGCTTTACACTTTTATGTTTAAAGAGCCAATTGATAAGGCCTTTATTTGCTGAGTCAATGGCATCCTGAAATATTGTCATGACAGTCTCTGGTAAGTTGGCCACCAGTGCTTCCTGAAAGAAAAAGATTAATGAAATTCTGTTTTCTAATAAAGAGTGAGGGGGATACCATTTTTGTAAAATCGCGTTATTTACCTGTCTGTGAATTTTACACTCAAGACACTCAGGATCATACTCCATACTGTCGTCAAGAGTCTCGGATACAACGAAGGTTGACTGTACTGCGAGACATCTTGTGCAATTAATAAGGTTGTTTCTGTGTAGAAATCTAAGAGCATCGTCAAACCCTTGTTTGCACATGTTTGACAGTATCTGAAAGATAAGACATAAGAAAATTCAGTTAAGAAAAAAACAAGTGCTTACTAAAAAGAAATAAGCATTTGAGGAAGCGTACCTCAGGATTTGGAGGAAACAGTATTCTAACGAATCTGTAGATATTTTGTTTAGAAAGCTCTATACTGGTATTCGCAAAATTAACCTGGAAAGAATAATGAGAGAAAACATAATTCAATATACTCCAAAATCATTTTTAGCATGGTAAAATCATTTCTGTTTATTAGCTTCTACGTTAAATACTCACGTGAAAGAGTTGCGAAGAAACGTCTCTTGGGCAGATATCGCTCTCACCACAAAAAGGACTAACTGTTACTGTATTCTCATCGAGAGTCGGTAGATTGTCGCTAAATCCGCCATCCATGTAGCGAATTCCATGAAATCTGGGCGGCAGTAAACCCGAGAATATTGGAATAAACGAACTGGCCAGAAGTGCCTTCACAGAATTTAAAAGAATATAACTTTCAAATAAGAATATTTAATATGTGCTATTGTTTCAACAGTAAAATTATTATAATGCATATTCATTTGGTACCTGCAACAGGTCTTCCTTCGAGGTAAACTGAGATACAATAACATTTTTTCCATCGTACACTCTTGTGAGTGATACGTGAAGTTTACCATTGACTCGAAGATGTGCATCCTCCGGAAGGAACTGTAATATAATTAATGATAGTACTCTCAAGTATTAATTAATTACATTCAAGATACTCGACGAATGTAATGAAAGATTATGTGAATTACTTGTTCTAAGCCCTCCAAAAGTACTTTTTGAACGTTGAATGATGGACTAAAAGGTCCCAATGTTCTTTGACGTGCTTCCTTGGCGACTCTCAAAACGTTGCTGGTGATTTCACCTGTAATTTAAAAAAGAAAATCTTACTAACAATAAGATTCATGTATGTATGATTGATAGTCAATGTTATCTAGCAGTACATTTCACTCATTAGCTATAGAATTTTATTGCGTTCAACCATTCAATTCCTGTCAAACATCTATCAATAAGATTATTTAACAAAGACTAGACTGACAGTTGCTAATTGACATAACCAGCTATTACGCACGAGTCAAGGTACAAGAATACAAAGTCTAAGTGTACCTGCTACGTATAATACAAAAAAAGAAATACTACAAGTGAATCCGTCATCGCTGAAACGATGGCATCTTTCTTTAAGACTATAGGCTTTACGAATTTACGACAGATACCACATTACTATATCCTTATAAAAGTCAATTAATCTTATCGGTCGATTATATCAATTGTAAAGTGATCAATTAAATAACTATAAAAACGTGAATGATCTTTTAACTCTTTAGTACAATGACTGAACAGTCGGGTGTATTAATTTAATTAATTTTTTTAACTACGTCATATAATTTTTCATTGTTCTTGAATGTAGAATTTGTGTTTGTTGGCATAAATAGGGAAATAATAAAATAGAAATAAAGAAGCAGAATATGATAACAAAATGCTATTATAAGCTGTCATAAAAGAGTGTGTGCCCGCACCTGCTTCACACTTGAAAACAAAAGATTTATTCTTTTTCAGACTTTAGACATTAATCTAAAAATGATAAGCGTTAGTCAAGTGACTCAAGGATTGACTCAACGAAGCTTAATAAATAATAGAAATTTGCTCGTATCTCGGTCACTCAAATAGTTAATAGAGATCACGCAAATCATTAAAAATCTTTTTACTTTGTCCGAGAAATACTCTTTGTCTGCAAATGAAACGATTTCCTGTTGCTCAGCCTTAATATATATAAACTACCATCTACGTCAACGTAGATTATAATTCCGGATGCAGTACAAAGAATTTAGACGATTATTAAAAAAGGAAATCCAATGTACTGTAGTCTAACAGTTTTCAGAATGACAACTATTGTCCTGAAAATAAGGTAATAGTAACTGTTGTCACAAACAGATAAAGAAATCCCTTATCAGTTAAGGCTAATCAATTCGTTATCACGTAAGGGGTCACGAAGGAAGACAATTGCAAGCGCGTAGAGAGATATAAATTTATAAGTGGGTGATAGAGAATACAAAAAAAAAGAGGAAAAGTTTGAAAATGCGTGTTCAATCCTCAATACAAATTTTCGCCTTGCGTAAACATAGTTCCAACATAAAAGCACTTTCGTAATAAAGTAAATAAACATTGAGTAATATCCATTAAGCAGAATTACATAATGAGTAGCATTCACTAATGAGTAGCTTAAGTTGTATAATTAGCGTTTCATTGTATAAAAATGAAATTAATGATTAACGGTAAGTGAAATAACGTTTAGCGGTTCAAACTTTTATAAATTTGTGTGCTGAGAAAATAATTTTCATCAGTTTTTGCATGATTTACTAATCACACTCTTAATTACAAACATGATAATTAAGTTGAAGCGTAATTCTTATTGCATGAAAAAGCAGTTCAAAGCCCATAACCAATAAGGAACAATGAAATAAGCTGCTTGGACCATATATGAAAAAAATTAATTTTTGCTCTGGGTGTAGTCAGTATCTACTGATTTTATGACGCTGTGTTGTAATACGTTAATGGTGCTTTATTAAACAAAGTAAACGCGTCAGACGAGGAGCATTCTCGTGCGTCCATTGCAAATTGTTTTTTTTTACTATTTCATTTCCAGGCTGATAAGCGACAAGGAACGACCTTCACGCTTCAACAAAGCTTTGACGTGATTCATTTCCTTATTTAATGTGATGAGATCTCATGCTGTTATGCAAATAGTGCGATTAGCCAGAAAACGGCAAATACTGTAAATAAAGATGATTGCTTAGTTAAGAAATGCATCAAATTTATTAGAATAAATTATAGTATTTATAATATGTTATTAATTGAACTTTCATATATCGTACTGCGTAATCAGCATCAAGGGTTGCAAGGGTTACAGATGCTGTTAGTGCAAACTAGAAGATGGTGGGTGGCCAAGCATTTAAGAAATTCTTCTATACAGTGTATGATTAGTTGTTTCATTGATTTTATCAGAAATATGTGAAAGTAAGTATTCACATGAGGAACAGTGTAAATATTATCTTTAGAAGCAAACTATTTGTGACTTAACGTTCATTAAGTTTTGCATTATATAATATTTTTCTGCAAATGTAAAAAATACTTGCAATATACAGCTACTATAGCCATTTCCTTTCTATGGATAATATGCATTTTAATGTTTGGTTAAAGTCAACATTCGTCAATGCTGTCAGCCTGGCATATTTATGGTAACATCATTGGACTTTTCTTTGCTTCTATTGAACTCGTTGTATGTATACAATTATTAAAGACAGGAAATTCAGGCTACAAATATGCAAAGATATCTAAATAAAAGTATGCAGAATTTTTTTCACATGTGAATATTTTTTTTTTTTAATCTTATTAGGTTTACTGAATGATAATAATCGTGGAAAGGTCAGTATAATAATCAACATGCTCAATGAAACATAAGACACATTGGAATTCACAAGTTTTACTTATCATTATCTGAGCTATAGTAGAACAACTGCAAATGAAAATATCTACTGTATTTAGTTATGTATTAAACCACACATACTTAATACAGTATGAGTAGGCAATGTATGTAAATAAATAAGCTAATACGAGCGACAAGGATAACTCTTCATTCCAAGAATATCAGCAAGCATTTATCTCCTGTGGTCTCATCCTATTTTTTCTCATTCTCTCTCACATACTCAACAAAATTCTGCGTAATCCTTTACGTCGAACGTCGTAAGCCGAGATTGCCTGTATGTAATTGTAAAAGCCTGGTAAACAAAGGAGTTCACTCACCGAGGGGAAGATCGCAAAGAAGGCAACAGGCCGCGATAGCACCGGCTGAAGCTCCAGAGATCTTGTCTAGGAGAAGGTGCGGAGCATATTTCTTGAAGCATACAGCAACACCAACATGATAGATGCCCAGGAAGCCACATCCTGCAAAGGAGAGGTTCATGGTGTTCTCTTTTAGATCCTGAGTAGGGATGAATCTTTTGCACCAAGAAAATCGGTTGATTCGTTTCTTCGTGTTTCAGAAGACTTTGAAATATAGATGAAAAATTTTATTCGTAGGTTAACTTCAATGTAATTGACGAACTGACAGATATTTTTGTCAATTCTTGGTTTTTTCTACGATGTTTACTCCAGCTCACTTGCAGGAACACTGACTCGCAGGGAACAGCTGTTTTTCAATGTGACCACTGGTTTAATCACTATAAAAGCAAATCAAAGCACGTCAAAAACAAAGTGAAATAATAAAACGCTGTGACGTTCAAGAATTAGATAATCTGTTTTATCACCATTGGCTAACTTGAGATGGTGTGGTTCAGGCTCCGCCCACTACGCGTTCGGAAATTCTACACTCGGTGTAAGTGGCACGACGCCCGTGCGACGAATAAGATGGCAGAGGGAAATACTGATTTTACCGGAGCTATTTTACAATGCAATAAGAGAAACATAAGAATTCAAGAAAATCAATGTTAGGAATTTATTTTAAGTTCACAAATATTTAATAATGCCTTATTAGACGACTCATGACTCTTTTTGCATTTATATGTTAACTTTTAGATAGTTTTTACATGACACATTCAAACTTTGCAGCACCATTGAAAAACAATATGGCGATGGGCATTTGCGAGGATTTGTGAATGTTACCTGGTGTCCTTAGTAAAAGAATCTCAAATATTCATTTAATAACCTGCGTATCCTGATACGCAAGATTATGTTTGACTGTTATCCTGCTTCATGGAGAAACATGTTTTGACTTCTTATCTTTTTTTGTGTGATGATGTTTTGAAGCGGGAAAATAGCGAATCGAATATTTTGACGTTTTGGAACGCGTGTCGAGCGCGGCATGACATTTTGACAGTTTAAAAACGTCTATAAAGGACAATGTTGTAAACTGAAGTTGATATTGTTTCGTAATTAACTTTTGAGTAATTGCGCGAGGAGCACAGTTATAGTGAACTTACAAATAGTTGTGTAGTAGAATCAGAAAACAAAAAATGAGTCAAACAGATAATTCTCTGATCCAAACACCCTCAATTAATTATAACCTAGATTCTCAACGAGAACCCGTTTTTCATGCTGTTTATATACCAAGAGATGAAGAGAACAAATCTGTTGAAGGTAACGATAAGTATTTTATGATTCATAAGAAAATGTAAGCGTACAATGTATGTAATTTTGTAAATCTACAGACTCTTATCATATACTTCTCCTGTTCTATATTTGCCTCGACAATGCAATATGTAGTAAATGGGATTACTGGGTTTTCAGGAAGCTTACACGTTTATGTGGATAAGGTTGCAGCTTTGAAAATAATAAATGAGCATAAAAAAGGACGCCTAAAAACATTTAAGACGAGGGCTGAAGCTGAGAGTTTTGCACGTAATGGAAATCAACAAATATTGTCACGGTCCCAAACTGTTCCATTGCTTCCATTACCTGAAGAGAAGACAAATACATTTAAAGGTCCAAAGCCACAGGATTTAGTTGTATTTCGCAAGTTAATAGAAAGTGGAGATATTGAAGCAGTGCGTAAGATTGCATGGGAGAATCCAAGATATTTAGTCAGCAGTGCAGATACCCCAGCCATTCTTCAGGTATATCTTGGTAATTTATTACCTTCTCCTGCCTGACAGAAAGTTATTTAATTTAATTTTAAAAATATTTATAGGAAGGTTGCCGCTACAATGCATTGCATGTGGCAGCAAAGGTATCTAAGACACCTCAGATGTGTGAACTGATTCTAAACATAGTGGGTGATCCAAAATTTGTAAAACTATTTTATGGTGAAGATGAAAGTAAAAATTATTTAAACAGAGCACAAATTCTTCTGGATTTGTATTTAAACACCCCAGATAAATTTCTCAATGAAACCCCATTACACTTCGCCGCGAAATTCGGCTTGAAGGAAGTCGTTCGTGTACTGGTTTCATATCCTCAATGCGTAAAAACACTGCGTAACAAATATCAACAAACACCAGCAGAAGTAAGCATTTCCACACCAATTTTATATCTTCACTAAAATACTGGCCCATAAATGAGTTTTTCTGTTACTTGTTAAAAAAAAAATTAATTTTAGTGATTTGATGCTTAAAAACTTTTGTCAAAGCATATTGCAAGCTTATTATTTATATTGGTTGAAATGACCAGTGAATTCGAATATTGAGAAATAGAGCAGATTAGATATCTATTACGCTAGGCCTCCAGTAAACAGGTCAACTTATCTTATTTTTTTTAATGATCCCCCACGATGGTATAATGAAGAAAGACGTTTCTCACAAGAAATTATAACTAGACTTAAAACTTTTTCATTCTCTTTTAGATTACTTGCAGCCGTAGATTTTCCGAGGACGAAACGTTGAAGAGAGAAATACGTAATTTACTAGAGGACCAATATTATGTTCCTGTATTACGTTCTGAGGACAATACCTTACAGCCTTCCATAGGAGAACCATTCTCACCAACGAGTCCACCAGTGAGTTAGGTTTCGAGAATCAATGATTAAGTCACAGCTACAGTACATCTAAAAGATGATTGACCTCCAATAACTACCATGAATCTTATATCACAGCAATTTAAACTGGACCCAATAAGTCCCATACTCGAAGTGAAGGCGTTCGCTGGACCTATGACTAAAAGTCAGGCAATGGAATTTCGTAGGAAATGGAAAACGCCACCGCGAATCATCTGTAATGGTCCAAATCGTCGTGAAAATTGTTCAGGTGAACCATTTATGCATAGTCCTGTGGCTGCGCTCAGACTTCAGGATACAGAAAAAGGACTGGAACGCGTTGGCAGGTATAATTCATTATATGAAATCATTGTAAGATAACTTGATACTGACGATTTTCTTCTGGGATACTCTAGGGATCTGGCCAGCGAGTATAAAGTTCCTTGGAAAGAATATTGGCCGTTTATAAATGATTTTGCGGATATGCGTTGTAATGAAGGCTTGAAAATGCTTGAAAAATATTTGGAAAACAGGTTTAAAGAATCCATAATGATTGCCGAGGTAGGTATCTGATAACGTGTAAATTTAGGAAAGCATGTATGAATTTCCACCTTCTTTAGGAGCTAAAACGTGATCAAGAACTATTAAAGTATGATAAAAACTTTCAAGGACAATTAGAAGATCATATGGCAGATCCATTCAATGAAACAGATCTATGTAAACAATTAGAATCTCTGAATGTAGACGATGATTCAGGTAAGGATGCCTGATGTGAATTACACAACATTTTCAAATTGTAGTTAGAAAGTGAAAATCATCTTCATTTGCAATAAAGTCTAAAATTTTATAATTTCAGAGGAATTCTTCACACCGCCATCTTCCCCTATTCTGGATCCTTTTAGTGATACTGAGGACTCCGAAGATGAAGACATGTATCTTGCCGAGGAAGGATTGGCTACATATATTGACGGGTATTTCATTCATTAATTTAATCATCAGAACACATAAATATTATCCTCCATTTCAGGAATGAACCAACGAAACTCGATTATGCTGTTTACAATGCAATCTCGACTGATATTAACCAAAAAATATATCCAAATATTTATCGATGGCTACACGAGATGAAAGTAATCATGGACCATGACGAAAGACGGTAATTTCACATATTGATGTACATATAAGCGTCTTCATTCTCCATAAATCGAAACTCTAAATTATCGAGCTTTGTTTTGTAGATTTAACAAGGGAACGCTCGTGAGGAGAAGATTACTTTTGACACCGGATAAACCTCGCTTTCAACATTTCGAAAAATCCTAAGATTCTAATAAGCTGTCAATAATGACAATTGCACAACGGAATGGCTCTTGGTCATCGCATATACAAGTCGAAAGATAGCTGAGAAAACAGAGAACGAGAGAGAAAAGGAAAGAAAGAGTATAGAGGTATATATTTTCATACAGATTTTTTTATATATGTTGAAACACGGCTATGTAATTTTATGAATGAAACCTCTTGACTGCTCTCTACTCGAAAATGTAATTTCGAGTCTCCAGTAATGAGTACAGGATACATTAAAAAATAAAGAAAATTATATTTATCTTATCTAACCAATTTGATTCCCAGGGTAATTAATTATCATCCTACGATATTGCGTGTTTTGTATTTGAGGGTAAACTTTATTCTCAATAACCTCCAGTTTTATATTCTTCGTTCTTTAACGGAATACATATGTATACACTTTTATTAATATTTATATTATCTAATGATTTACCCAAGAGTAAATCCTTGGTACTAAACACATTAAGCGTTAATAGAAGTGGGAGGAGTTTGCTTTAACTGAAGAATTATTGATCGCATCCTGGAAACGTCCTTGGAGGTCCTAGATGACTTGGGATTGAAGTCGCAGAGTTTTGCTATGCGTTCCCATTCGGTTCCTGGCTCGACCTCGTCTGCCTCGGCGACAAATTGTTTCTCAGCGTTTCTATGGAACGTAAATTAATGTCGTCAGGGTGATTGAAAGTCATTAAAATTTAGGAATGAATAACAATGAAAGTAGAAATGAAGTTTAGCGTCTGTGAGTGCATGAAGCAACGTAGACAACATATTCATGCAAATTGAGAGACTTTAAGTTTTTTTTGTATTAACACTTACTTGGCAGATTCCCTAAGAAGCGTAGCAAGCCAACAAATACGTTCTGTATTAATTCAAATGTTAGAAGTACGTCATAGAATTTTAGCTAAGCAATGTCAGTTCACGCTAAGCGATACGCGCACGCGACTTAGATAACTTTTAATTATATAAACAGCATTGTTTCAGTACATGATTTATTTTTTTGATATATCCGCTGCTAAGCAATTATTTTTCGACGTAAAAGCATGACATGTTATTTTGATATTTTAGATTGCAGAATTATCAGTCTGCAGAACTGCAGTTTAAAATATTACACATATTTTCCACTGTATAGTCGCCAGTAGAGATTACTAATATATTTACAGCTCTGTTTTGTTACCTGTTTGTAGCCTTTGTCTTGCTGATAGTCTCAGTGTGATGCTTGTACCACTCCTCCAATTCTTTTTTTGCAGCTTCTCGCCACTCTTCCTTTTTCTTTTCTTCTTCTGCATCTGAAAAATAGCATGCCATATGTTGCAATATCTATTGTTTATACAAATTCTTTAAAACCTTTCTATATTTATATTACCAAATATAGTGTTCCATACCTTTTTGTTCAAGACGAGTTTTTTGTTCTTCTCTCCACTTTTTTATCTTCTCTGGCTCTTCCTTAATTTGCTGTATAACTGGTGCCACATCTTGGAAACAAATTATTATATATCAACAGAAAATTTGACAGTCCAACATTGAAAAATCCATGTCATTTTTAAATCACACACAGTATAAACCAAGGCTTACATTAGGAAACATAACACTGGGACACATAAAAAAAGCACAAAAATCAACAAGAAATCAATCTTTAACATGCTCACCATCGAGTGATAGAGGGTCTTCAAAGAAATCTTGGAAATAAAAAAGGAGTTCTCAATATAGGTAAATATAACAAATTTAAATCATTTAAACTGCTTAATAAATAATGAAATACTAAGTATAACAATTAATCAAATAAATTTAATCTTGTATACTGAAAATGATGCATAATAAAATACAATAATCTATATTTACCAGGAACTGCTGGTGCTTGTGGCTCACTCGGTGGTTGTCCAATTGTGTTAATCATTTCAAAGCTGCCTTCAGCGTCTCCCCCAGGACCCACTTTCATGTTCCCAAAATTTCCAGCAAGATCATCTGTACAAAATCTTATCTATATCTACACCTTTTATTGGAGAATCTCAATAAAAATATGCAACAAAAAAGGTACCATCCGCAACTGAGGTAGCCTGCGCAGCGATGCCGACGGTAGAAATTTCATCCTCTAGTCCTGCCAGCTCATCCTGTTCACGAGCCAGAAATTCAGCCGCAGGATCGACTTCAGGTTCGCCAACAAAATTATCACCAAACGCATCCATTCTAAAATGAAATAATAATTTAATAATTGCAATAAATATCAAATATGCGTTATGATATTATGTGAATATCTCAAATTAACTTCATACAAAATTTTTCAGGTTACGACACAAAAACAATGAACGTTAAAGTACCGAAATCCAAGAGGCAAACAATTATCAAATAATGCAAACAATTTACCTATAATTACTGATTACTCTCGAAAAGATTTGATCTGATTTAACGGCAACACCCCCTTTCTGTGACTTTCGGTTAAAAAGTCAACGACGAATTGTCAACGTCAATAACGTGACCACAGAGTAAACGCAATTGAATAGAAAGTGGACCATGCTTAAGATTTCTTATTTGTGAATCATGGCTCAGCAAAGCTAGGGATAAATGCAGAATGACCAACGTTATGAAAAAAAATTAATAAAATCCCTTCGTAACGGAAAAAAAATTTGGATTTGAAATTCGATTATCCGTTAACGAACGCTGACTTTACGGCTTCTTTTGCATCCGTTAAAATCACTGTTTATTAAATCATTCAACCTAATTACGTACAGTCATTAATACCAACAATAGGAAATACATGCTAGCGCAGTACGTTTATTTATATGAAATAATAACTTATTACATCGTCAGGATTTATTTTGTCTAGTAAAAGAATTGGCAGCATGGGTGGGTCGCTGTTATCTTTAAAAGATTTATCATGAAATTGAAGAGCGATCCGTTAGGAAAACGAGATTGTATGTTGTAAAAGGAAGGCACGTCGATAGAAAAAAATATATGTATATATATATATATACCTGTAAGGGAGAAGAAAAAGAAAAAGAATACAACAACGTCACAAGGTGGCAAGAAGTGATTAATCCGACTTTATCACATCTGACGTACGAAATTTCATGTTGCGAACAACATAGTGCAAATTCCGAAATTCTGAGAAACAATTCACGTGAGAAAGAAAAAAAATACAGTACGTTCAAAGGATGAGAGTAATAATTAATATATGTATGTATGTATATATACGTATATATAGGGAGACGGCGAGATATATATAGCAAAATTCAGGATACTATATAGAAACTTGTAAAAAATAAATTAAACTGTACAAGTGAATTCCGGCATGTTTTGTTCTATTCTCTTGTTTCTCCTTTTTCTTTTTTCTCTCTAAAAAAAATAGAGGCGCAGACGTCTCTGTGAGTATAAGTAAAATTTCGAAGCGACCGTTACATCGAACATTAAAAGGCATGTGAAAATTTTGATTCTCTTGAAAATATAAAAAAAAAAAACCACAAAGGACAAGCAAAAAGCGGATATTAATGTGTGAACCTCTGAGACGATGCACAATATATAGACAAGATATTTAAGAAAAAAAATCTGACAAGTACGTGTCGCGAATAACAACACGGCGCGCATGTTACTTGGACGTTCCTAATTTCGTGTCTTTAAAAGAGAAAAAAAACAATGAGTCGACAAATAAATACAGATCGTCTCGTTGAGAAATAATTATTATTGGGCGTTTTATCGCACCTAGCATTCCGTCATTGAACTGTCATTTTTCTACGTATGTCACTGGCGCACGAGATACTTTGCATTGAACTTTCCCAGAGGAAATTATTTATCTCTTTAATTAAGGAATATGAATATTAAGACTAAGGAGGCACAAATTAATTGAGTAACTTTGGCCAACCGGACCGTTAATGTAACGACCTGTAATACGGCGGACCTCTAACGTCCTGTACGTTATCACATTCGGATCATACCGGCCGATAAGATTCAAAATACCCACTAGCATATTTTTAAAAGGGTTTTCTCTCTCTCTCCTCCCTCTCTCTGTTTCTCACTTTCTTCTTTTCCGTCTCTAGATTTTTCTCACACATGCACTGATGCCACACTTATTCTTCTTTCTTCTCTTTTCTCATCACATCATGTTGGCCCTATATATTTTTTTTATTTTCAGTTCATTCCTTTTCTATTCATCTTCATTGATACCGCTTAGGATCATTTACCGCCTCACATTTTAGCAGATTATGTTGTCAGTCTTGGCCTGATCCCCTCCCGACCCCACTTGACGCTGCTCAACATTCACAGCTGTCGGGAAGTTCGTTAATCGTTTCGTGTTCTCGCAGTGTCCTGATAAGAGTTTTCTGTTAGTAAAAACTCAGGGTCATCAGCGTTTTCATTTAGAATAGAACACTAGTCACTGCGAGACACACTACAAATTTCCGTAACTGCGCTAGGCACTCTCCGTGTCCTCCTCGGAAGACAGAACGTCCGTGCTACGTGGTAGTAGCAGTGCTACATGGCCGTACCTAATGTTTTAAGAAATACACATATATATATATACACAATATATATACAAATTTTGTTATATATTCAATTATTAAAAATCCGCCATATTGCCCATAGAATACTAATATGACGGTATAAGGTGCATAAATAATGTCTTCGTTCTATTCAGATTATACAGGAATTTTTAAAAGTTGTACAACTTACTTGCTGCTCTTATATTTCTCTTGTATTGCCTGTTGCTGTATATTGGCGGCGTTACTAAATGTCTTGCTCAGACAGGATAAGCATCCTCTGAGATCATGAAAACTATATCCTGTGGAGAGTTCTAACTCGTGGGGCCATACTTCTTCGTGGAGTGTATGTCGCGCCAGAGCGACAGCTGATGCAGCCAAATGGCTAGGAAGATATTGAAGGTAGGGATCGGCTTCCAGTAAAGACAGTTCACACAAGTACTGCAACAAGAAAATAAAAATAAAATGAATATTACATTGTAAATTAAGCTAGCTGAAACTTGTAATATTGTATTCAAAGATACTCACCATCGCTAAGTACTGAACCTTATCAGACTGGTTATTGCTTATACAATAATACATTAAAAAAGCCAATGGCGTTGGCACAGTAAGGTCGAACGAGAGTACCCGGAGAATCAAATGTTCCATTCTGAGGACTTGTTTCTTCGTGTACGTGTCGTCTGTGATATAGACGAATTCACCTACATCAGGGGGATAGATCTCCTCGTATTTCCTTGAGGGATAGAACATGTTAACTATTAATCCGAGTCACTATGTACGACACAGTGACATTAGATTTAATTAAAAGCAACTCACGCCGCAATAAACATTGCCGCAGTTCCTACAAGCTGAAGCTTAGCCCTCACGACACTCATATATGATAGAAAACGATCTATGTAAGAGACAGCTAAGTAGAGAGTCTCACTGTGTAATCGATACTCTTCAGCTACCTCAACAAGCCAATCAACAAGTATCGATCTCATAGAATATGTTATGTCAGGCTGTTTTTTCATATAACCAGGTTTGGGTCTATGTTGCCTCTGCAGAGATAAATGAAGAAATTTATATATATTTAAAAAAATAGTTGAGGTAGTTTTTATTTTACTCGATTATTCATTTTTACCTCGGCCACTCGTAGATAATTATAAATATCCGCCCTGTATTCGTCCACGTCAAAGAAATTGACACGCATTGATTTACTGGCTTCACGTTTAGCTCGAAGATCTTTTCTAGGGTCAGAGGATGTCGAATGCGACTTTTCTACGGATTTCTCTAGAGACATAGGCATTTCACCAGGGAATAGATCCTCATTCTTCTTTTGATCAATCTCCTGTAGAACCGCCCTGATCGACGGCTGAATGCTCACCGTCGTTGGATTCACTTCAAGGATCGGTTTATCGCGTTCTGTCTTTAGCTCAGCCTTTAGAGCTAGAGGTTTGGACTCCTTGGCAATATCTTTACTCTCACGGAGAGCAACTGATGTCTCCTGTTCAAGTTTGTCTTCATAGACCTTGAACAGTCCATCATCTTTTTTCCCATCGTCATAGATTTTGAATGGCTCATATTGTGGCGGTACAAATGGTTTTGGCTTCGGATACTTCTCATCTTTACCACATAAATCCTAAACAAGCACAGAATAATTAAATTTATCTGTGATATCTGGAATATTAAACAAATACAACCAAAGGCAAGCTAAAATTATGTAGATCCTAAAAACTTTAATACACGTTTTTGTCCACTCTAGCTGAAAATGAGTATTAAAGCACTTACAAATAGCATATATCAATCGTATTATAATTTGGAGCAATATTACAAAGCGATACAAATAATCAAATATATGATAATAAAACAGTAAATAATAGAAAAAACAAAGTAGTAGAAGATCCTAGCAAACCTGGGAAAGATCATAATAAAGCCAAAAAAAAAGTCGTTAAAAATTTATAACATTTTGAAAGCTTTAAAAAATCAGTCAAACAAAAATGAAAGCAAATATTTAAGGTATAAAAGCAAAATGCTTAAGAATGCATTCAAAATTGAGAAAACACAGAAAAACGGGTACATTGCAAATTGAATGAATCAGTTGAGGACGCACCGGTTTGCCATTGCGGTGGCAATTATTGTGTATAACTCCAAGAACAGCACGCTTGTTATTCAGTGGCTGTTGCTGCCCATTGTTAAGGTTGACCGTGGTATTCTCCTTTCCGCGCCTGATGTCCGCAGCAATACGATTTTCCTGATCCTCGTGTACCCTGATCGTAGCCATTGTGTTCAATCCCGGTGGGCCTTCTTGCAGCTTCCAAGTTATTTACAAAAACTATCGGGACTCTTCCTCAATTTCGTTTAGTTCTCACCCAATATTGCTTAGTCGGAATCCTCTGGGCCCTACGTTCTCTAGTAAAACGGCCACAATCAGACTCAACTCGATATTAGAATCGGCCGGGCATCGCAGAGGACTCCGGCTCTCCCGATCCTTCACCAACAAACTTCTGTTGCCGTTTGATTTTAAACAAACGTAACTCCAACAGCTGGCGATACGTTACGAGCGTTGCTTGAAACTGACCAATCACGTAGCTTCATTCGGCATGCGTTCAATCGAAACGTACGTTTGGAGTTTGCGTTCGCAAAACTACAAGGCTCATTCGAATAATTGGGAATGCGAAAAACGGGTAAAATTTGTAGTGGGATAGAAATGGCGCTAGGTGTTGAGAAGAAATGGCGGTAAAAAAATCTAGGAATAACACTAGGGAGAAATTGAGTGTTCGTAAATGCAATGCTCCTTACTTCATGAAGATTTAAGGTTAAATTAATATAGATGGAGAAATCTATTTAAAATTCCTTCACTGAGATTGACGTTTCCCATATGGATTCTTGAGGACTTTAAATTTTGATAAGAGAAAAAGTATCGCAAAAGGTTTTTTAAATAAAATGGCACCGAAGCTTAAGATATCCTCATCTGTCATACAAGTACGCTTATTTCAACTCTCAACGTAAATCTCCTGTCTTAGTTTATAACTTTGTTGTGTTCACTTGTGTCATCAATACTCTAGATGTAACCTGTTTTATAAATATTTCAAGTGTCATGATAAACTAATGTTTTGTATACTAAATTATTTTATATTTTATTATATATTTTTTGTTTCAGCGACTAGGGAAACTGAAAAATCCATCAACCTGTCGATTATATGGTGTTATTTTTGATGATTCACTGTTGGTTTTATCATTCTCACTTGATGTATCAAATACTTATAATAGTAGAATATTTCAACTCAGCCTTCCTGCAGAAATATACCTTTGTGGAGTTTTAATTGTTGATGGAGAAGAAGAAGATATTTATAAAGCCTTTAAGGTTGCGTATGATACATTTGAGATTATATAGTGCTAGTGTGGAGCATGAATTTTTAATATTGATTCAATCATAAATTTTGAAATACCACTTAATTTCAGGATGTAGATGTTACGGATAATCCGCTACTTTTAAAATATTCAACCAAAATCACTGAATGTAACATAGAGACATTCTTTTACATTCATCAAAAACTTGAAATTGCCTCTTTCGAGATTCTATCTGAATATGATATCTGGCAAAAATTTACGTACATTAGACTTGAGGCAAATCTTTCGTTGAATTCCCAGAGATGGAATATCTTAGAAACGATAGAAGAAGCTCGAAAAAATGTATGTATTTAATATAATTGTTTCTGAAGCTTACACAAAAACACTACTAAAATATATTTTTACACAATAGATAGCCGCAGGTAAGGCAGGATTTTATTTACCCAAAGGAAATGTCTATCTACTTGGAGAAGATGCTGTTGACACTGGCAATAGTGAACTCCTTAATCTCTCTATTAACTACGAAGGCATAGGTCATTCCAAACATGATGTAAAAACTCCTCCAAGAGTCGTGGTATGATTTACAAACAGTTTCTTATCACTTCAATTTTTTCTAAAATATAAATTTATACAGATGTAATTTTCACAGGATGCTTTTTCGGTCTCAATGTATCTAAAAGTCTCAAAGGATAGATTATCTGATGAGGGAGTAAAGTATGCTCCAGTGATACAACATGTAAAACGTAATAACAAAGTCTTCTATAATTTATTTAACCTCATAGATATTCAATTTTCTTATTATATCCTCACTTTTTGCAGGGGAATTTGATTGTCTGGAATTTCAAGTAAAGATTGATGCCTTGGCTTTTGTCAGACGAGACATTTTAACCACTACACTCTACTCAACTTTAGTTGAATCAGCATGTAGAAATCTACGACTTCTTGAAAGAGCTGTACAGCATGAGCTGTCTGTACATAAGATGGACTCATTTAAAATTCCAGATATCGTGCATTTCAGACCCCAAAACATAGGGCATCTTTTAACTTTTATTTTTCCCACCAATGAGGAAACAGCGCGTAAGTTTATTATTTTTTCCAAAAAATGTCATGACGCATTTGCTTGTTGATTCTTTAAAAATTTACATAATATAATCCATTTCGATTTAGTTGAATTTCGACGAACTTTACACGACTTTCTGGCTCTGCCACGAAATCAACCGTATTTTCGGAATGGAAATATCGTCAAATTTCAAGGGGATATGCGAAAGAATGAACCACTAATCAATCCTCACGAATCAGTACCATCACCCGGAAGTAAATAATGACTTAGCTGATAGAATTTTGTTATCAATAATGTTGTAATTAAAAAAGCATAATATTTTCTTTCAGTAGTAGATGCAAAAGTGGCTTTAGTGGATGGGCTCTATGCCTATTATCATTACATGCAGGACAATTTTGATGATAATGGATGGGGCTGTGCTTACAGATCATTACAAACAATAATTTCGTGGTTCAGGTAATTACTAAATGTGTACATACAGGTAGATGCTATATCTGACAAATTTTTTGTTACATGTTTAGACTCCAAGGATATACTGAAAAGTCTGTGCCGACACATAATACTATTCAAAAGTGTCTAGTTGATATTGGGGATAAGCCATATGATTTTATTGGCAGTAAGCAGTGGATTGGGTCTATGGAAGTGGGCTTTGTCTTAGAGACTCTTCTAGGTATTACAATAAAAATTAACAGAGTATCTGTAGGTGAAGAAATGGCTTCTTTAGGACCAATGCTAGAGTCGCATTTTGCAACGCAAGGAACTCCAATAATGATTGGTATGCATTTCAGTATATTTGATAAAAGAAAATTTCTTTGACAATTATTTTTTCATGTTTTACAGGAGGTGGTGTATTGGCTCATACGATTCTCGGCGTAGCTTATAACGAAACGACTGGTGATATAAAATTCCTGATTCTTGATCCACATTATACTGGTGTAGAAATTCTACCTACTATACTGTCCAAAGGATGGTGTGGATGGAAGACTAAGGATTTTTGGAAGAAGGATGCTTTTTATAATTTATGTCTACCACAGCGTCCTGTTTCGCGGATTTAAACACGAATTCTCCTTTTATACATGGTTAATGAAACTGATGTGTCTAAACATAATTGAGTTATTTATATTTAATTTTGGTAATTTGTCAAAGGACTTGTGAAGTTTTTAGATGTACATCATTACAGTTATGCCATTGGTAAATAGAATGTTGATATATTTATACATAATGACGATTAAGTAGTTATTGCTTGGCACTGTAAAACCTCATAATCCTATCAATAATAATACGAGTACAGTACTTCCTGACAACTATTTGTTCCAAATGCAGAAAAACTTAAACTTAACATCCATGTGTATTAAAAAATATTAAATAATAAGACTCAATAAAACAGTCACATATTTGTATTTAACAGAAGATCTTTCAAGCGTTACTTTCTTTTCAGAAAAAATGAAAGTCTACAAAACAAATATTTGGTACCGAATGCAATAAGACATCTAGGAAAATTCTATCACATTCCACCAGCAGATTTCTGTAGAAGTTGAGTAAACCTATTTGTGATGAATAAAGATACGTCAATAAATCGGTCCACGCAATTATTGAGACATGTTTCAGTTCGACTGTCTAATTTGTTGCCAGGCTTTTCAACACACTTGTCCCAACAAAAGTCATTGAATTCGTGAATCTGATAAAGAATAGTGCAATGTAAAAACTTTTAAGTAATTTAATATATATTAATTTATTTTAATAAATGAATAACTCATAAGGTTATATTACCTGAGCATTAAATTGAGCTTTTTGCTTCTCAATCATTAGAAATTCTTGTAATTCCGAATCAACACCTTTGGATTTACTCGAGTCGTCATCGTAGCTCGTACTGGAATTAAATAAATCAGACATATTGCTACTTTCCTCTAAACGATTTAATAAACTTTTGTTTCAGATCGACTTTCCTCCACTAGCAGAATGGAAAGTCCAAAAGTACCAACACGAGACTTTATATTATTATTGCGTTCCTAAAGTCATTTATCGCGATACTCGTCTTATAGAGAAATACTAAGCTTCAAACATAGTGTGCGCTTGAACCACTTGACATCACACAATTTTATGTTCTATGCATGTAATCAAAGCTTTTATATGTATAGTTGGACAATATAACCTAACTTACCAATTTATACTTAAATTAATAAATAAATTTTTAAAAATTTTTGAAAAATGAGAGAAGTTATATTATCACATTGTGAAAAAAATTTCGTGAATAAGGCAATCGACAAAGAAACGGTAATTAACATCCATGCCATAAACGAAACAGAAAGTTATTAAATTATTTTATATTAAACAATCGTTTTTTTTAGAGACTCGATGGCCGGCAATTATTGGAAGCTAGGCCTGTCAATATACATTTTGGATCTAATTGGGGATGCTGTATTGTTTCCTTGGGTCGAACAAAGTTAGCATTAAATAAACCTTACATAAAATCCTACAAGATTACATCATTTAGTAACTAAATGTATTACATCATGGAATGAATGATTCATTTATGATTTTTCAGAGCTATTGCGCAAGTATCTTGTGATATTCAAAAACCAAAAGCTTCAAGACCAAATGAAGGAATGTTACATATAAATGTGGAATTAAATCCAATGGCTGCACCTTTTTTTGAAGCAGGACGCCAATCAGATCCATCTGTTCAAATAAATCGTCAGCTTGAGCGTTGTCTTAAAGATTCAAAATGCATTGATTTGGAATCCCTCTGCATCGTAGCAGATAAAAAAGTAAGCTGTATAGTGTGTAATAAAATTTAATTACATGTAACAACATTCAATTTACACTGTCAGGCTTGGAATCTGCGTGTGGATATCAATATTATAAATCATGATGGAAATCTTGTAGACTGTGCATCTATAGCTGCATTAGCTGCATTAATGCACTTTCACAGGCCAGATGTGAGCTCCAGCGAAGAGGAAATTATTATCCATTCGTTTGCTGAGAAAGATCCTTTACCATTAACTATATATCATCACCCAGTATGCATCTCCTTTTTAGTATTTGAAAAGTGAGTTGACGCACTGGTTAATTAAAGTAAGCGTAAGTCCATGTTTATTAGCACTGATTAATTATGTTTACAGTGGCAACACCATCATGGATCCGACTTATCTTGAGGAAAAGGTCGGCGTAGCACAGTTAACAATGGGAATAAATTCATATAGAGAATTGTGTAGCTTGGATTTTAATTATTTAACCAGAACTTCAGTAGCTGATGTTATACCAACTATTTCAAATCAAGCTGCCAATTATGCAGCTGAACTCGTGAGCCTCATCAAGGAATCCGTTCGACAGGATGTTGAAGCTCGGTACGACTTTGCCCATTCATACAATTTTCTTTAAAAGAGTATCATTTATATTATTGTCAATATTTAGATATAAGAAGGAAGTGAAGAACTTTGGACGCTTTGAGAATTGCATAGCAACAGATAAGTTGACAGCAATGTTCACAGATAAAATTCCAATAAAATTATCATCATGGGGGAAAATGGATGACAGAGAAGACGGTAAGAAAATAGTTTTTATTAAACTTCAAATATCTCGGAAAAGAGCAAAACTGATGAAAATTCCGTGTAAACGTTTTCAGAAATAATGGAGGATCAAAAGGAAAATGAACAAATCATCAAGATAAACAAAAATTCAGCTGAGCTGCTACTCTTAAAAGTATGGCAAAAAGTATATACAAGGGTTGTCCAAATGAAATACATTACTTATATACTTCAATTGGATTACCTTGTATATGTTTTTTTTTATTTGGTTATTATAATTGAAAGAAAAAACTATGGATGTACACATTCAAAATTTCATAAATTCATTAGGGAGATTTGTTTGGAAATGGGGGAGTGAACACCTGGCAAAATGATTCATCGTCAGATGATGAAGAGGAATCTTCCGATGAAGTAGTAATGGTGGAAGAAACTAAAACAAAATGCCATGTCTTGGATGATATAGGTAATAATATCTATATTTAATCAATACTAATTTGAATATAAGGTCATATCTTAGGGCACTACTTACCTTTTAAACTCTATTTGTGATCATGATGTGTCGTTAATAAGCTGTAAGTTCAAGATGAGCATGGTCTTCCGCTTTGTAACTAACGACCTGCTCTTGTTACAGAACTCAGTGAGGACAGTGAAGAAGAGGAGACGCAAAATATGACTAAGGATGATATCCAGACGTGAAGAATGAAAACAATAAAGGTGTTTGCTTAAATAAATTATAATGTACATGTAATTTCATTTTGCCACATTCCCATTACACATAGACTCTCATAGTATATCTATGAAAGTAGGAGAATGCAATAGCATTTCATATCAGGGATTTTTTTTCAAGTTCCATAAGTTCTGTTAGACATTATATATAATGTAACTACCACAATATCTGTTCACATGATTTCTTATGACAGGCTAAGCTTAGTATAATAACTGTAAAAAGCTGTAAATATATGTTAAATTAAGAGAATTGATGCATTCTCACAGAAGGCTACGTAGCTTCACTGCTCAGTCCATTCTTCTGATCCAGTTTATTTGCATTTGTTTTTACAGTATAAAAGAAAAAGCTCAAAGCTTCCTTCTCCACTACTTGGATAGTTTTAAAGTGTTTCATGAGAGTCTGTAAATTGTTTCATATTTTTGTTCCAATCATGCCCCAAATACAATTACATGTTAAATATTAAGAAAACGTTCTCTGAAAAGTGTACTTACATCAGCCAGTTGAGCTTTGTTAAGTCCAGGCCTTGTTGAAACCTTAAAGTGTCTTTTGTATCGCCTCAAAGTGCCAACCTGCAACTGGAAGAGGTCAACTTCAGGAAGATCATTATCTGTCTCTCCAGAGTCTTCTTCAGAGTCCTTTCTTCTCCGCTGCTGCTGTTGCTGCTTGGATCTAGCACACTGAATAACTTGCTTGTGATAATCACAAATATAAATATGTCGAGCCTAAAACAAAAAACCATTGATACATTAAATATTTTATTTGTTTTATCAATGTTATATAATTTAGTTTTCATTTGAACCATATTCATGACATACCATATTGTCCAAATTTAGTTTGAGACGCCTCTGAGTGACAGTCTTCTGAATTTTTTTGCTGTAGGAAGCATTGCCTGCTGGTCTGGAGCATCTTTCTCCCTCATCAACGAGACAACAAATTTGATCAGCTGCTCCACGTGAGTCTTCTTCACCAGTGCTAAACCCGTTCATTGTATGTGTCAAAGATGAATAACTGTAGTAATTAAAAAATCAAAAGAAATTTGCGTCAGGCCTTAAAACGACCTTCTATGTCTTTTTGAGTATTGTTAGTCATCTTTCTTCTAAGAAATATTTTTGGATTCCAAAGCCCCTGTCAGCAAAGTATCAGCAATCTGTAACCAGAAAAATATTCTCTTTATAAATACTTTTAAAGAAAACTATAACATAATTAAGCATGAGGAAAAAAGTTATGTAAAAGAATAGATAAAAGTAATATTAAATAAAAGTCAAATCTTACCAGACGGTACAGACAGGAAAGGATGCAGAAAATTCGCGAAACAATATGATTGCACAAATTTGTAGTACATTAACAGTTTTACAATATTACTTAAAAAGATCACAGTAAAAAGTCATCTGGATGATTACATTCAGATAAAAATGATTTTTCGGCGTTCTAAAAAGATGATATTCGTATTGCATTCAACTCCGGAGACACTTTGTTATTTACATGGTAGCCTTTTCACGAGTCGGGCAAAAGACCCCAAACAAACAACTGACAGAACAGCCAACTTAATATGACCGATTTTTCATGTAATAAGAAAAAATAGACTAATTATTATTTTAAAAACGTTAATATTCCTAATAGAAATATCCAGGGAAATCGAATAGAGTTCAACGGCACCTGATTATCGCTCATTTTCCATTATTTCACTTGATATTTCACCATCTTGTTTCAAGGTACATTTACATTAAACTTCTAGAAAAATAATATTATATTCAGCCAATTCCAAGTATAAAGAGACGTGCTCATTGGTAGCCATTCTATGGCGAACTGGAAAGATGCCCAGGCACACTGCGGGAAATAGCGCTATCTGGAGCCAGTTATGAAAAACGGTTAGAAATGCAGCGATTGGTGGATTTCGAGATAGTCGTATGCTTTTAGCCAATTGAATTCTAGGACGGTGGTAAGTTGAGGTTCGAAGAAGAGTCGGTTCCCAGTCGCGGTAATCCGTGTTTACGCGTCGTGGAGATATTTACGAGGCGAGAAATCGGAATTTCCCAGAGACCTACGTGACTTTTGGTAGAAGTTGAGGAGAGTTGAAAATTTCATTTTAAGAGTTCTTCAATCAGCAATCCTGGAGAATTTCGGCAATACTAGTTGGAGCGGGTTTGGTGTAAGTAATTTATTTGTTTACTCGATTTCCCAGCTATGGAATTTTCATCTCGCTTGATTACCCGACGGTGATGTCGGCCATTTTTTTTCAGTAGAAGATTTCAAGATTTTAATGTTTCACTCTTATCAGAGTGTTTTTTCTTACTGGGAAGAACGATTTATCGTTATTAAACATTATAAAACATCCTTTGAATCTGCATCATTTTGTGGTTAGGTTGGTGTCATTGCCATTTGCTTACTGCTCTTGTTCTGTGCGCTACTGCCATCTATTCTTGTTCACCTAACCTCGAAACGTTACTTATTATATTAGACATTGCGTGAGTCAGCTAAGAATATCTAATGATTGCAGTAAATGAAATTTCTTCTTATTCCGTCGTAATTCGTTACGTTAGCAGATAAGTGTTTCATTTCTGACATGTTGGTGGGAATGTTCTATGCATATTGCTCCATTCCCGTACGCCAGCGCCGCCAGCACTTTTGAACCTAACCTTGTACATTACTCGAAGGCATATAACGAATTTTCTGAATTCCACTTGAAGAATATGGTAAACAATTATGCAATCGACCGTCTGGAACTCTGAGCTATAGATAAAAATCACATTTTGTTTCATATTATTTAAATGTATCGAAGGTTTAAACGAACGATTACTTCCCGCCTTTTTCAATCGCCGATAGATCCACGCGTCGTCATTGGTGCGTTGTGGTGGGGGGCGGTGACGATGCCCGTAGAGGATTGGTGGGGATCGTAGGACGAAAAAGAAACGCTCGAAAACGTAAAAGGTCCGCGCTGATTGGCTTACTTTTTGCGGCTTATCTGAAATGCGCCAATGGTAATGTCGATTTTCCCCGGGTGCACGTCCATATGCCGCGTAAGTGGCGTGGGGTCGCGTATATTCGAAGCTCCGTGAAGCCTTTTAAGCCGCGGAGAGGGCCGTCAGCAGGTAAGAAAAACGTTAAATATCTAAGACGTGTCTCGTTGACAGATCGTGGCGTCGCGACGCCGCGTTAGAGATGCGTCGCGGCCACCGTGTACTCCATAAAACGAACGTGAAACAACCGTCGCCCATCGTGACAGACGCCTGAACCATTCCGTACATAATATCAACGCACAGTCCACCCAAGCAAATGGCTGCCAAGCCTATCTCGTATCGTTCATTTCACTGGTGACTTAAATTATCGTGTTCCTCCTTAATTTCTTGTGTTTCCTCGATCCGTATCCATTTAAAATATTCCCGTGCTGTCTGCCATTGCCTTCTGCGACGGACATTTTATTTTTTTTTCTTTCCTCTTGCGTGCCAACATTTCGTAAACCTCGCCGTCTCTGTCGCCGTCCACATCCTGTGACTGTCGTCGTGTATTTATCAATTCTATCATATCTATGAACTTTTGTGTGCATCGCGATACTTAGAAATACGTAGAAGACACAGATTCAGCATTGGACGAGACAATTTCTCGCGTCGCATTGATGTACCTAGCGGAAATAACCGAAAATTCACGAGGAGGCGAGCATGTCGTATACGTGGGACGACTCGATGACTGACGTAGTGTTATAAGCAGTTTATTGTACTTAGATGGCTTGAATTTCATCTTGTGAACGATATAATCTGTTTGAAAATATTAAATAAAAATATTCAGTTTTCAAGTTCAGTGTTTATGCGTAAGCGTCTCTCTCTGTTGCTCGCTTACTCTATCTCACGGTTTTTATTCTGATGCGCCGCCATAATATTCGTCACGCGGTCGAGTGTCATGGCGCCAAAAGATAGATTTCTTAGTTATTTCTAGTTCCCTATTCTTTCTATGGGGTCTTCGTGACTATCGCTCACCTCGTGCCTTACTTATTTGCTACTACTTATTTTTTTTTATAGTTTAGTGACTAGCATAACTCGCACTGGTGCAATTTCCGACTAGATTTTATTTTCATTTTTATTCTACTTTGTTTTGTATGTCTATTTCGTAATTTTCGTTCTCTCTCTCTCTCCCCCTCTCTGTCTCTTTTTCTCTCTCTTTCTCTCTCTCTGTAACTTCGTACACTCTCGCTTTACGTCTCAGTCTCCCACCATCAATTTATTTAACCTGTTTAACTAGACTGCTGTACGCACGAGTGGTGGACAATCAATGATTTCGCTGACATAACCTGCAAGCCTCGCTTCTCACGTTTCTCATGTACAAGTTTTTATAATCGTTTTTTTTTTAATTAATCACGAGTATATAACGTTTACAGAATTCGATATTCTATTGAAAAATTATTTTTATTGAATTTAATTTTGATTGTTTTTCGAGTATAACCTAAAAGCTGTATGTTGCTGTATCACTTTTACTATTACTCCATATATCCGGCTGCTTTCTTTACCACGTATTTTAACATAACCACCACTTCCGCTTCCGGTGACTTGACTCAACCAAGAGCCAGTTTAGTAACATTTCTTTTAATCTCCTATCCTACTCTTACCATACTTTAAATGATTTTCCCTAATCCACAGCTGTATTTCTTTTTTTTACTCGTATTAATTGATGGGCATGATCGCAGACATGCTCTGTTTCTTCGTGATAGCAGCTCCACTATTCAAAATTGAACCCGCCATGATCCTTCAAATCTTGGCGGGCTTTTCTCTCTTGGGATATTTATAGCAAATAAATATCGTTGAAGCACCACGCATTTATATTTTTCGTAGCAGTTACTTGTTCTTCAAGCCATAGTCATTGTACCACGAGATTCCAATTGTCTTAGAGTCATTTACTAGAGAAGAACTAGCAAGTCCTGTAGTAAAAATCAGATGGTCCATTAAATTTATTGCTAAATTATATCTCCGTGCAAAATTTTTTTTTTCTTAGGACAAATAATAAATGGTCAATTGCAATAGTATCTATTTTATAGTATTTTAAAAATTACTTTGATTAGTCCCTAGAGAATCGTGTTACTTCACAAATAAATGAGTTACGGTTTGAACAATAATAAAAATTGTTGTTTTGGACTTACAAGTAGTCGGATCATAGTTATAATTTTAACTGTGCATTATTAGTATTTCGAATTGAAACTCGAATTCTTCGATTGTCCTGAAAGAATTCGTTGCTCTCCTAAATTTTACCGTTGCCCTCGCAAGGCCGGTTTTACGATGTCCGATTTTACGGACAATGTTGCTCGACCTTTTCGTTTTTCTTCTTATTCTGGGTCCTCTTTGGAACTCCTTGGTCCTTTCTGCGTATTGGCCTGACCGAACATGCTTACCTGAACCGTCGGACCCTTATTGACCTTTTAGGACTTAGTACAATCTTTTGAAACTGTTCGTTTACTCATTTTCCATTGTTCTTATAATTTTTCTGGCAAGACTACTCGTTCTCATGGTGCCAGAGTAATTTGGCAACATGTCCAATAAGAAACTTCATTTAGTATACGTGGCCGAATTATGTTTTATCGCTGTGCACAGTATTTTTGTACCCCAACCATCTTGTATACATATGTTCTTTACTTGAAAAATTAAATAAAAATTCCGTACGTTCTCATAAAGTTTACATTTTACACGACCTTGAAAAATACTTGATTCAGTTTCGCGAATCCGTGTATTTTTGTATAATACATTCATCTTTATGAGATCGTCTAGAGTGTACTCAGGCGTTTTTCCCGCCGGTAACGATCGAAGTGAGTCCCGCCATTCCCTTAGAACCAACACGAGAGCGTTAGCCATTGTGAGCGGGATGTATAGCAAAGAAAGCAGAAGAAAAGAGAAACTAGCTAGAAGATCCTGAAATTTCGTTTACAATAATTCAGCAGCGCAGTACGAAACATCGATAATGGTCTATCCGAATGAATGTTTCGTCGAAAACTATCGCAAAATTTTCACGAATCATTCCAAGTATCCTTTCCAGTGACCTAGGATGTACGATTGGCCAATGGGAAGCCGCGTCCTCGCTTATGCAGCAATTTTATTGGCGACTCACGTAACGTGTTTCGTTTCGACTGGAGCTTCGTGTTGGACCGGGTTTGGTGTAAGTAATTTGTTTGTTTACTCGATTTCGACTGGAGCTTCGATAGTCCAAGGGTATGGCTCCGGGGTAGTTCGGCTATATTCGGGGTAGGATAACGCGGTTCGCGTTAGTTCGTACTTATTCGTGAATATTCGGCTCTCTCGTGCAGGACGCTAAAGAGAGAATTTCGAGTTTCCCTACAATATCCCGTGCCATGTTTTCTCTGGTCGGGCAGCTCCACGTTCCACGGCGTTCCTCGTATCCCGACCCTGGGAATGCGCTGTTCCTTCTCTCTGTCTCAGTTTCTCTCTCCCTACATACCCCTCCCACGCCTTCTCATTCTCACTCCCTCTTACGATCTCTCCCTCTTTCTCTGGCCCTCTCGCGTCTTATTGACCCGGACCCGGTTCTCTTCTCTCTCTCTTTCTCTTCGATTTGCCGTGTTACCTCGAACTCTCTTGCTCCACGACTTAACTGCCTGACACGGAGAAGGATGAAAAGCGAGAATGAGAGAGAGAGAGAGAGAGAGAGAGAGTAAAGCAATATATTTCCAAGGCGTCCGCTCGTCGGACTTCTTTTTCGAAATTTGCTGGTTACTATTGGGAACGCACAAAATTTTCAAGATGGCCACTTGGCCGTCGGGGATGTTAAATCGCAATTAACGTTTCGTTGCGTCATCCCTACCAATCGGGTTCTCAATAGTCCTTGAATTCCAATGGAATTCCAGCTTGATACAGTCATTGGACACCGCGGAAGATAATCCTTTCGTTTCTCCTTACACGCCGTAAGTTTATTTATGCCAGAGAATTTCGAAAATGGTCGATGAATTAAGAGGTTTAGAAATTTAACATACAACAGAACGTCTCTTATAAAATAAACCATAGACTGATCACACCTGTTAAAAGTTTCAGTACAGGTTCTTTAACGGGAAAGATGGCGTCTTCGTGTTAATGTACGTATTTGAATATTCACCTAGCAATGAGTCAATTCGATGTCACACTTAAGAAATGGGCAAAGAACGAAATTTATTCTTAGGGTTGAAACACACTTCCGGAATCGTTGAACAGAATTTTGGAATCGAATCCGCGCCAATCCGCAGGTGCGTCTGCTGTACCGGCGAACATGTCAACATCAGTCGGTAACGTAGTGCAATCGCGATAGGATTACTCGTATAAAGAGCAAAAAGACCAAGAAGAAACCCTACAGAGAAAAAGCGTGTGAAGTCCGCCTGGGTTCCGATTAGCCTCTAGTCAAAACTTGTCAGTAAGAACGCGAGTGAGCATGAGTATATATGATGATATCAGGAGAGAATGAGACAGAGAAAGAAGCAAGACGCGAGTAGCAGCAATAGAAGCAAGGAAATCTCAGCCTAAAAGCTGACCTCGAGTTTCAAGGGTAGAGAAGGGCTCGGCTTGCCTCTCTGTCCAAGTCACAGCAATCGGGCTATCAAGCAGGCAGGCAGACAGAGGCTAGCATAGGCAGAGTCAGGGTACGCGCTGTTAGCTGGCTGGGATGGAGGAAGAAGGCAGCGTTGCCTTGGTGGTGGTGGCATCCCTTCTCTAGAAATAACGTAACGCGATTGGAGGAACGAGCCGGGTTCCTTTGTGAGCGGTCGGGTGAAAGCGTAGCTTGGCAACGTTGCATCGTCGGCAAGGGGATCGGGTGGAGAGACTGTGTTGGTTGGTTTTGCGTGAGCAGAAGTGAGAGGGAGACAGAGAGATACCCGTCAGGCAAGTTAAGAGAGTGTATGAGTAAATCCATGTGGCCCGGCTGCCTTCTCTTCTACATCCGTGTAGGTCTCCTAGCGTCGGATAAACGTCCTGCTTCGTTCGCCTTCGCCACGGGCAGAAGCCGTTACGGAAACTCACGAGCCCCACCCCACCACTCTCGATCGACTTCGCCTGTATTCGTGAGCAACCGACATTACTCGTACCTATTCGTCTTTCTTCGGCTTGGTATGAAAAACCATACACTACGGGCTCTCATATTTGTATATACACACGAGCGCTTGTTACCCCGTGTTAGGTCTATTTCGTACTCCCACTCTTAAACCAATATAGACGCAATTCCTCATCAGGCCTGTTTTTAATCCTGTACGTACTGGCGTATCAGAGTGTTGAACCGAATCCATATGTATCACCACGTATAGTTCGCATATAAACCGTGTGCAAGTGTGCCACCGGCTTGACACTAGTGTGTGAATCACGTCGGCGCAGTAGTTCTCGCGTGGGGGCGAGAGGTCGCTAGTGACGTGTGCGGTCCAAGGAGTGGGGACGGAGAGACGGCGATTGGTGGTTGCTGGATGGTGGGAGAGAGACGGAATGGGAGTGAGACAAAGAGAGAAGTAGTAAGACACTCTTAGCCGATCGTGGGGTCGTGAGAGTGCAAGCGAGAAGGCGAGAATAACCGAGGGAGAGACTGCGTAGTAGCGGCGACCGCGAGCAGCAGCGCGAGAGAGTGAGGGGAGGAAGGTGTCTCCCTTGCACCGTATACCCCTCAGCCGCCCACCAAACGAGCTAACGAACGTCGAGCGTAGCGTCGAGTACACCGCATCCCAAGCAACGCACGTATCACGGGCAACGTAAGCCAGAAGCAACGTGCATGAAGCCCCGCACGGAACGTACCGCCGTGTCGTAGGTTCGTTCGTGCTCGCCGGCCCTGACAGACAAGCCGGTGTCCTTTTGTATACGGGCCGTAAAGAAAGCGACGGCATCATCGTGAGCCAACGGGCCGTTGTGCGTCGTCGTCGTCGTCGTCATCGTCGTCCCTCTGTCGTTGTTACAAATTCCCAAGCCGTGTCGTGTCGCCTTCTTCTCTTCAGTGTATCGTCGAGAAAAGATATATATTACCAAACGGACTGAGCGTACTCGTGTCGCGTATTGTGCTGTGATTCAGTGACAGGCCGGACAGAACAGGAACGCCGTGAGAGAAACGGTTTGGAAAATATTCGAAGAGAGAAAGAGAGAGAGAGGAAGAGTGAGTGTGATCCGATATTGAAGAAACGTTTATTATCCGCACACGCAGACACGCTCTCCTCGTGTGCGCGCTTCTGAGAGAGTGAGAAAGAAGGGCAGGGTTAGAAGAAAAGAGTAAGAGAGAGACTACACGTACTCTCTCCCTCTCTTCCCCCCTGTATATAAAATACCTTACTCCGACCGTAGCCTTCCCTTCGGTGTCTCTATCCGTTCGTATCTTTTTTTTTCAATTCTCTATCTCACTTCTTGTAGCCCTTTCTCAACATCGCGTCCCTGTGCGTGGTTGTCGTCCTCCTCCTCCTCCACGAGAAAGAGACGGGAGATTACGTTTTCGGAGAAACGTGAGAATCGACAGGAGGCCGCGAAAACATTTCCGAATAGAAGGACAATGTTCGTGAGGTAGAAGAAGTAATAGCAGAAGAAGCACGACGCACGCACGAGGTTGTAGCGCCTTGTCGGACATACGATTCTTCGATTTTAAAGCCGGCGAACGAGAGAGAGAATTTTCTCTCTAGGCACACAGACGCACACGCACACACTCTCTTACCCTCTGAGAGTTATATCGCGTCCTACCGCGTCACGCACACTCTCTACTCTGTGTGTGCAGTGTGTGGCTATAGGCACACATATATGCATATATATGTATATTAAATATATACACGCGTTCCCGTGCTCGAGAAGCGGGTAGTTTTCTTCTTCATCCTCGAGTGCTTGGTGTGTAAACGTGTGTGTAAATATACATATGTAACGTGGATGGTGTTATATATATATATATATATATATATATTACATGTAATTAAGTACGTTCGTGCCTGTTAATGTGTATCGGTGAGAAACGGTGCCCGCGGATTTTCCATCAATCCACCATTGAAAAATTAGTGGTTTACCCCACAATAATAATACGGGATCCAGGGACATCGTCGACGTCGTCCACGAGGGAGGCAAAAAATTGGAGAAATAAGAGAGGGCAAACCGGTGATTGCTTGACCGAGGATAAATAACTCGATATAGAAAGTGTCAAGAGGCGAAAATTATAGAGACTACAATAAAACTGTCGGCTAGTTTGTATAAAGACGAGCCCGTGTAACATAGAACGTACAGAGAAAGAAAGATAAGTGTGAAGAAGGATAATAAGAGGCAAGTGTGATCCTGACAGAAGGAACTCCAGAGGATCCAGTGACATGTCGGAACATCATCGCGTAGCCGGTGGCTGGGGTACCGCCAGTCCCGGTAACAGAGACGAGAATTCCACCGGTCCCGTCTGGTGGCCGGGTGGAATGTCCGAGCAACAACAGCAACAACAACAGCAACAAAATCTTCATCAGCACCTTCTGAATCAACAGCAGCAGCAACAGCAACAGCAGCTAACCCATCAGCAGCACCAGGAGATCGTGCGGAGCACTGCTGCCGCCACGCAGCAACTATTCTCCTACAAGATGGCCTCCAGCTTCCAAAATCCGTCGACCACGGGCACCCAGTCGAGCGTGTCCACGTCCTCGCCGGTTGGCTCGTGCATGAGGGCGGCACCTGGTGGCGGAAATGGCGGCGGAACAGGCGGCGGAGGAGGAGGCGGAGGCGGCGGAGGAGGCGGTGGCGGTGGTCCCACGGGATACGATTATCGGCTACCTGGCAATCCAGGTGGCGGCGGTGGCGGCGGCCCCGGGGCCCCTGGCGCCGGGCAAACATCGGCACCACCACCTGGCGTCCAATGGTGGTATCCGGGCAGCGTAATGGACGCCGCGCAGCAGCAGCAGAACAACCTTCATCAGCAACAGATGCAACAGCAACACCTATCGCCCATTACCACACAAGCGTCCACGCCCCCTATTATGTCCCCGGTACGTTCTTCGAGCCCTCATCACGGTGTCTACGAATCTTATATTTATTTCATATATTTTCATTCTATCCGCATAGTCATTCTCTACGCCGCGAGACTCTTCCGTTCTAGTACATTCCACCCCCGTGTAACGTACGTACAATTGCCCGATCGACGAAATCCAGCAACTCTTAGAACATTGTGTCAAGTCATTCCGTTCATATCGTATTTGATTCTCATTGTCAGTAGAGATTTTCTCTTTTTTTTTCATTCTCAGAATTTAAGAAATTTCTAGAAGGGGAAATACTTTTCGTGCGCACCAACTGTACAACTCTGAATTTTCTATCTTGCGTTAATGGCTTCTTGTTCTCTGTCCTCCTCTAACGACGTTTTCCATTACCTGTCTCTCTCACTCTCGCATTCCCTTGCTCCTGACTTCACTGACGCTCTCTCTTTCTTTCTCCCTCTGCTAGCCCTCTAGACTCCCTTCTAACAGGACCCTAGGCTCGCCTTCTATGTGTCCCCCTTTTTTACTCCTACTTCGCCGTACCTCGGTATAGCGTCCTTCCATTGGTGAAAAGGATACTCAGTTACCGACCGCGCTGCCTGCTCGCCCTCGCGATCTCTGTATCGGTTAGGATCGGTCAGAGTCGGACGCGTTAGGACTCAAGTCTGCTTTATCGATTGAATTTCGCGCGATACCTACTCTGAATATTGGCTGGCGCCTAGGAGGTAGGTGTACGTGCGTAGTAACAGCGTGGTGAGCGTGCGTGTGTATATGCGTATTATTATACACAGAGTAATTTTCCAAAGGAAGAATGGCAAAGTTAGAAAAAAAAAATTGTCTATTATTTCTTCGTATCCTCCGGTCTGATGCCGATACATTTCACGTCTGCGTATCGTGCTATCTTGAATTTTTGTTTTCTCAGAATATCGCGTTACGTTTATACGAATCTTCAATAATACAGACCTCTCTCCCGTCACAGGTTTATCCGGTCTCGAATAACCACCCTCCGTCACACGACGTGTATGTTTCATTTAATTCGCATCGAAGCTTTCTTTTTCATCCTGAAAAGTGTACCGTGGCAGGACGGATTGAATTTCCGATGGGGCTGTACCCGTGGCATTCTGGGAAACTCCTGGAACTCCTGATCCTCTGTAGCGTGGTCACTGTCCAAGAATCAGAGTTCACGCGCACATTCACGTGATCCTCGGTTCGACTTATAATAATTTATTGAGAATTCTCGGCGTGACGGCGTCTTTCTCGATTCCTCTGCGAGCGTCGCCACGAATATTGTGCGTTTCGGATTTACGTTTTGAGACCTCGCACATCACTGACTCCTTCCGTTATGCAAGTAAATATGGTTCGTAAATCCATATTATTAATTTCTTTGTCGAAGCGTGTCTCTTACTTACACGAATGGATATTTTCGCTTGTGAAAATATTCTCTATTTTCTGCAACGATCGCTGTTCAACTTTTGCTCGCGTAAGCTCTTCTCGGACGTCCATCTTTATACTGCTTTGAGAATTGAAATATTTTCTTCAAACGAATCGTAACCTTTCTACTGCCTTCGCTCGCCTGTCATTCTCGAGCAGCTCGTGAATCGTAGAGAAAATACATACATTTAGGTAAAAATTTTTACCGATCCTTAGACACTCTGATACTCTTTCATGCAAATGCGTGAAACTAAGTGATACCTGCCCTAACAGTCTAGAACTATTATTACTTGCAACATTGTCGTTTGGGTACAGCCTTTAATGGACGGTCTTCTCTGATTTCAGCATCAGATACAGCAGCTACCACAGCAGAACAATCTTCAGCATAATAACGCGGCAACTCTACAGCGAGACAAAATGCCCAGAGGAAAGGCAACCGACACAAAACCGCGCGGCAGGATGACTGCATACGCCTTTTTCGTACAGACGTGCCGCCAGGAGCACAAGAAGAAACATCCCGAAGAGAACATCGTCTTCCAGGAGTTCTCCAAAAAATGCGCCATGAGGTGGAAGGTAAGAGAAGCATTGAATTATATTTGATTAATTTATTAACGAATAACGTAGCGATGGAGAAATTTAATCACGAAATTAACGTCCTTTTCAGTTTATTTTCTAGAGGTTAGATTGGTAATGCTTTCCTGTAAAAAATTAGGTTAGGTTAGGCTGCCCGCGCCTCCGCTTCTAACTATCGACCAACTCCGCGCGTACCACCCCTTTAGCTCTCTCCCCAATCCCAGCTGCGGAGCCACCCTTTTCGTCCGTTACGAGTCCTCTCCATCTTGCTTCTGCATCCTTCCAAAACTCCCGGCCATGTTGGAAGCCTTGTGCGTCGTAGGGTATATTTTTTTTTTTTCAATTTAAATTCCATTACACGAAATTGGAACCCGATGGACGTGTATTTGTATGCGAGAGGAAGTCGTAGACAATGTTTTCTATTAATCATTCAGTTAACGTAGGTTTATTTTGTATGTTATATTTATCGATTTTCTCCGTACATATTTAATTGTTCTAAAGGGCGGCCATATTGGACGCTGTACAGAAACAAGGATCGATGCTTCTTATTTGAATTAAATAAGAAAAGACTGTGGAAATTATTATTGCAAAGTGTCACATCTCATCCGAACGTATAATGCTGTTGTACTTTTAATATGGTTTCGTAAGATTATGATACGCAAACGTGTCTTTCTCTATCGTTTGGTCAGCCATCTTGAATATCTCATACGCAGTCTTATCGGAGAACGAAAAGCCTTTACAGTGAAGAAAAAAGACGTATTCCTTATTTATGTACGTGTTACCGTTAATGCCATTTTGCGTAGATTGCTTATTCATCGTTTACTTGATTCACGTTGTACGGCGCATGCGCGTGCGCCTTCTTAATTTTTAATAAGTCGCGTGTCCGTGCCCTTCCTAAACTTGGCCGAACTGACGTTCAATCGATTTTACAGGCCGTCATTTTCCCTTGCCAATTAGACGAGGGGGAAAGTAAATGTTTCCCATAAGGGAAAATTTGCTCGAATATAGGATATACGCGAGCCATTCGTAGTGATTTCGTTCATTGCGTAATGGGTAGGTTAAATGAGATTTTATTTTTTTTTTTACGAAAAAAAGAAGAGAGCGAAGAACCGCCATTGCGGGCATATAAACTGTTAATGAGGCCACTGTAGTCGCGGCAGCGATACTGTAAAGTGAATCGATAAAAATCATCTCGTTATCTCCCTGTTGCAGACAATGTCCGACAAGGAGAAGAAGCGTTTCCATGAAATGGCTGAGAAGGACAAGAAGAGATACGATACTGAAATGCAGAATTATACACCGCCCAAAGGAGAGAAGACAACGGGCAGAGGCAAAAAGCGCAAACACTTGAAAGATCCCAATGCGCCCAAAAGGTCACTGTAAGTATATCGTTCTGAGCTTCGTTTAAAATGACTTTTTTTTCTTGTTGTATGAATTGAGAATGCCTGTACTTAAAAGTGGTAGGATGAAATGACGCAACGAGGCGATACTACTGGAAATATTTGTCTCTGACTCAGGTCGGCATTCTTCTGGTTCTGCAATGACGAGCGTGGAAAGGTGAAGAGTTTAAATCCAGAATACGGCGTGGGTGACATCGCCAAGGAACTTGGCAAAAAGTGGTCTGACGCAGAGCCCGAAACCAAATCCAAGTACGAGGCTATGGCAGAGAAAGACAAAGCACGATACGAGAGGGTATGTATTGACCTTCATACGTTATATGACACATCACTTAGCCGCGATACCGTTTGGATTTTCTGGAAACGAAGGAAAAAGTATTGTTTAAGAGTCGATTCTATAGTCCGTGTCACGTTGAATCCTTTCGATCGGTCTCTCGATCATGTGCTTTTGGATTTCATATGTAAAGTCACAGTAGAATTTATTGATTCTGTACTTGTTAATAAACAATCAGGAATTAATGTGTCAGCTTCTGTTTACTGGTTTGGGTATTTCATTTACTTTCAAGCATCTTTATAGCTCATCGATGCATTATTATGTGTTGTAAAGTTTGAATGTTTTTTTAACGTTTTTTTTTTTGCATATCTCGAGTCTTTGTATTATCCAAGTCAACAGGATCGTTGTTTTATTTTCCTTTATTATCGTCGATTAATTTCATTAAGTTGTACAAACAAAAAAAAGACTACCTACAGCCAAACCTAGAATTAAGGACGCAAAAACGGCGTCCGTGTGGGTTCGGCGTAGCAGCAAAAAAAAAAGAGCCAAAAGCTGGTGTTTCTTCGTGGTGAAAGCAAAAAAAAATCCAAAAGCAATGCTTAAAAAGTAAAGGAAACAAAATTGATCGGAGCCGGAGGATATCTCGAGGGATTCTGTCTGTGTATGCAAAAGAAAAATGAAAGCGAAGGGAGACAAAGAAAGGCAATAGAGAGAGAGGGTCGAAAGATGGAAAAACGAGAAAATCCAAAAAGAACTCCGAAAACGAGTCAGGTATATCGGCCTCTGGGGCTTCTGCCGCCTAAGTATCCGAGTATCGAGTGTACGCGTGTATTGTACGGTGCGTACGCGTACCCCGGTGGGGGGTTACCCATACTGGCGGTAGGTACTCGGTGATAATTAAGCGCGGAGTGCTTGCTGTGTCTGTACTAATATCGTCCATTCCCCATTGGGCAACCCCCTACTTCCTATTTTTTAGGAGATGACAGCGTACAAGAAGAAGGCGAAGGACGACGGTCCAGGAGTCGGAGCACCACCGAAAATTCTGAAGCACGATAGCGAGGAGGACGTAGAGGAAGAGGATGGCGAAGAGGACGACGAATAGCCAACGACGAATAGATCAGCGAGTTCTACGCCGTGTCCTCAAGCGATCCAGAAGCATACCTCACCTACTGTACATACCATTGACCTTAGCGTGAGCGTACTTACACCACCAGCACACCACAACCACAACAACCACCATAACAACCACTACCACCACCAATAACACCATTAGGAGAACAAATAACTAATCCTAATCAACGATCATTGAACTCCTCCCCTTTCCCCCACCCCCCGTCTTTACTTCCCCTTCTTCGCATTAACGAAGACGTTCCTAACCTAATCTATCCGTAATACCGCCTCCCCCCCCAACCTCTTTTGCCAATAAAACCATGTGGAGTACGTATGCTGCTGCTGCTGCTACACTACTAT